>NW_025974982.1:0-8188 GCF_021869965.1 Rhincodon typus
GGGGGATTCTTTTTTGGTTTTTATTGCGTGGACGGGGTGTGAGGGATGAGGTGCGGGAGATGTGGGAGACACGGTTGAGGGCGTTCCCGACCACCGAGGAGGGGAAGTTACGGTCCTTGAAAAACGAGGACAACCTTCTAAACCCATGACCACTTTCATCCAGAAGAACAAGGGCAGCAGATACATGGGAACACCACCCGCTGCAAGTTTCCCCTCCCCAGCCACTCACCATCCTGACTTGGAAATATATTGCCG
This sequence comes from Rhincodon typus, assembly GCF_021869965.1. Taxonomy (NCBI): domain Eukaryota; kingdom Metazoa; phylum Chordata; class Chondrichthyes; order Orectolobiformes; family Rhincodontidae; genus Rhincodon; species Rhincodon typus. Next base: position 256 of record NW_025974982.1, read on the forward strand.
CTGCTTCAGTGTTGCTGGGTCAGAACCATGGATCTCCCTTACTGACAGCATTATGGGTTTACCTACACCAAATGTACTGCAACAATTCAAGAAGGCATCTCAACGTCACCTTCTCAAGGGTGCCCTGGGATGGGCAGCAACTTCTGGCTCGGCCAACAACACCCACGCGCCACGAGTGAACGAACAAGAAAAAAAACCTAAAAAATGAGGGTCAATGTGAATAGATCTAAGGACAGGCACACAGCATAGTAGAAAATGCTGATGAAATTTGGGCCATTATATCTGATGGACTTGAATACGAGAGGTTAGAAGTCACACTGCAGCAATATAATCCCTGGTAGGCCATATTTGGAAAACAATGCGTTTAGTTCTGTGTATGAGAGGCAAATCTTTCACACAGAGGATGGTTCATGTATGGAATGAAGTGCCAGAGGAAGTGGTAGATGCAGGTACAGTTCCAACATTTAAGAGACATTTGGGCAGCTACATGGATAGGAAAGGTTGAGAGGGATATAGGCCAAGTGCAGGAAAATGAGACTAATTTAGTTTGGGAAACTTGGTCGGCATGGACAAGTTGGATTGAAGGGTCTGTTTCTATGTTGTATGACTCTATGACTCTATGATCACATCGACCTTGGAGAGCATTACATGCAGTACCCAGGTTATGAAGAGGTTCTATTCTGAAGTATGTTTGTAAGTTAATTTTGGACGTAAGTCGGAATGTAACGCAATACGTTATAAATATCCATTTGGAAATATGACTGAATGGTTCCCATTTCGGATCCTTAAAATTAGCAGTAATGGTAATATAGGTGTGAGTAGTTGTGAGTTGGGAACCATCTGTCCTGGAATGATGTTTAGGGCTGCACTTTGCAAGAAGATTACTCAAGCCTTTGCTGGAATTCAGAAAGTTTGGAATTCGGGAGTGGGGAGTGCGAGGAGAAATTTGATTGATGGTTTCAGGATATTTTGTAATACCGATGGGGTAGAGAAAGAGAAACTATTTCTGCTGGTTGGGGAGTGCAGGACCACACGGAGCAAAATCTCAAAATTAAAACCACGAGTGAAATTACAGGCAGGTGCAAAATCGGGAAACACTTCTTCAAACAAAGGATGGCGGATGCTTAGTATTGGCTTTCACAAGTCACTGTTGATGGTCGATTCGTTGTTCATTTTAAATCTAGGATTGTTAGAATTTTGTTGCCCAGAAGCATTATGGGATATGCGACAAAAGTGGCTTTGTAGAGATGGGTCACAGATCGACCGTGGTCTCATTGAATGGGAAAATAGCTTCTTTCTGTTTTCATGCCCATCGTAACTAATTTACCACCAGAAAAGCATGTTATTATTCTGGGGAGTAAGGGAGTAAAGAAAGAGTGGAGGGTGAGAAAATACACCAGACAGGGAGTGCAAAATTAAAAAAAACACAGTGCATTTATAAAATCCTATAATTTCATTTAAGCTTGAAATTTCAGTGTGAATTCATAAGTGATTATAATTTTTGTGAAGCATTTGTTCACTTAATGGGGACTGCCTATTTTAGAATTCTACAATTCTTCATTCAGGTGACAAATTAGAAGAGAGACTCAAGTGAGACACTTTACTATAAGTTGTGCACCAGTTCTGATTTCTGCCCTTGTGCACTTAATCAACTTAAGAGTTCTATATTTAAATGATTTTTGCATTTTAAAACCTTTATTATTTGTCACTTTTTATGCCTACTTCATTACAATTCACTATTTGACTACAAATCAGTGTTAACCGTTGAATTAAGTTGGCCGATAGGATGGGCTATATGCCGTTCTATTTAAATAAATGTTTTAAAAACCAAAAGAACTGCGGACGCTGTAAATCAGGAACAAAAGCAGAAGTTGCTGGAAAAGCTCAGCAGGTCTGGCAGCACCTGTGAAGAAAAAAATTAGAGTTAACGTTTCGGGTCTGGCTCTGAGGAAGGGTCACTGGACCCAAAATGTTAACTGTTTTTTTTCTTCACAGATGCTGCCAGACCTACTGAGCTTTTCCAGCAACTTCTGTTTTTGTGTAAATAAATGTTTTCTTTGGTGTCTATCACAAATTACAAACTTCAGCCATTGACCTTAGACTCCAAATCATTGACCATTCTATCGGAATGAAGGGTACTGTTTAAAATTTCTCCATCCTTCTCCACACAGTCCTGAGCTTTGAATCTTAAATCCCATCATTGTCAAGAGTGCCAGACTTCTCCTCCAAATTGCCTATCACTGTTGTATAAGACAATAGTTCTGAATGACTTTATGCTGATGCTGTATTAAGCTGACAGCACAAAATTAAGAGGAATTTTGAGTGATGCGGAGCAACTAAAGAGGCTCCAAGGCGATTTAGCCAAATTGAGTATGTAAATACTGTAGTTTCAGCATAACATGGGTAAGTGTGAAGTTTATCTACGTTGGCAGGAAAAACAGAATGGCAGGGTACTAGTTAAATTGTAATAAATTTGGAAATGTTGAAATATAACGGAACCTGGCTGCCCTTGTACACCAGTCATCGAAAGCAAGCATGCAGTTGCAGCAGTGAGGAAGACAAATGATCCCAGTTGATGTTATCACTAGTAGGTCCCAGACTAAAACCTGGCTTGTTTTGGTTTCAGTAAAGTGCTCTTTCACTGAAACATAAAAATGCAATGCTGCAGATTTTGCTTTAACAATAAAACAATTGCTTATTAACAAAAGAAACCAATACCTACGTCTAACACAAATTCAAAAATATTTAAACACAACAGAAGTATTATCCCATTAATCCAAAATGCTTCTTTATGAATTGAAAACAAAAACATAACAGTTTTTGAAAAGTACTCAAAATGCACCCCTAGTACATTACCACAAAACACACATTCTGCAGTACACAAAAACATCACTCACCCAATACTCCCATCAGAATCTCTGTCTGTAACATTTTGGCAGGTCTATGCTGCCCCGCAGCGCCAGGGACCTGGGTTCGATTCTAGTCTTGGGCAACTGACTGTGTGGAGTTTGTACATTATCCTCGTGCCTGTGTTTGGGTTCTGATGGGTGCTGCGGTTTCCTTCCACAGTCCAAAAGATGTGCAGGTTATAGTGGATTGGCGTGTTAGTCAGGGGAAATGCAGGGTTACAGGGATAGGGTAGGGGGCTGGGTCTAGATGGGATGCTCTTTGGAGGATTGGTGTAGACTTGTTGGGGTGAATGGCCTGTTTCCATGCTGTGGGCATTCTATAACAGGGTATAGTTCACCTGAGCTTACATGTACTCAGCTTTAAGTAAACTCTTCAGGGTTTTCTCTCACTTCGGATTTGGGATTAACACTAACTCTTTGCTCTAAGGTAATCTAGTTTCACCATATCCTTTCCTTCTCAGTAGCACCGGTCTTTACAAACATCTTCATTCAAGGACTTTAGACTGCTGAAGATGTAAACCCATTAATTCCAATGCTAGTCTTCAAAAACTGTTTTTAATTGCCACTTTCAAGTTAATTATTATCTCAAAATTTATAGAGAAAGCAAATGTTACTAACTTAAATCCAAACCCCAACGTAGTTTGACTTATATTAAAAAATACATATATCATGTAGTTTATATCACAGTGTGTTGGCCTTTGTTTGAACAACAGAAGGGATTTGAGTCCAGGAGTATGTATTCCTTGCTGCACTTGCATAGGGCACATGAGCTCTGAGTTTGGAGTCACACTTTATGTGAAAATGTGAAAATGTTGAAGCAGTTTGTAGAAAAAAAATTCAAAAATGTTTCCAGGGAGTGATGGTGATGTAATGGCAATATTCCTGGAGTTCTAATCCAGAGGCCCAAATGATTATGGTGAGGGCACGCGGTCAAACCTCACCATGACAGCTGTCGAAATTCAAGCTCAATTAATAGATCTGGAATTGAAGAGGAATAGTGAGCAAAAAAATTATCGCTGAGTGTTGTCAAAACCCATCTGGTTCACTAATGCCTTTCGGGAAGGAAATCTGTCGTATTTACCTGGTCTGGCCTACGTGTGACTCCAAACCCCGAGTTAATGTGGTTAACCCCTATGTACCCTCTGAAATGGCGCAGTAAGCCACTCAATTCAAGGGCAATTAGGGATGAGCAACAAATGCTGGACTTGTCGGTGACACCCACGTTCTGTGATAAGGGAAAAGATCAATCTCAGCTTTTGAAAGGAAATTGTCCAATGATAAAATAAAGAGGGCTACAGGGCAAATGTGACAACTTGGGTGACAGTGCATTCTGGGAGGTGTTTGGCCTTTGCAGGGTTAAAGGGAGCTGTAGTTAGCCAGAGATAATATTTTTGCAGAGGCTCCTTTCCACTGAGAGTATTGATTCACAATTTAGTTGGGAACTATATTATTAATGGAGTTAAATTATTCATCACAAATTTGGTTTTAGAGGAGAGCCTGCTGTTTGTTCCAGTTGCATAACACCGAAAGTGCTTACTGTCCAAACTTTTATTATTTACTGAGCTGCTGATGTGGGAGTGAGCCACTCTTAACACAGACATGGACATTTCCAGGAAAACCAAATGAATGGCAGAGGCTGATACACAATTCCCAGTGTATCTCAGATTAGACATAGATCAGCTTTTATACTACAGCATCTGCAAACAATTGGGATTTAGTTACTGCAGAGGCAGACTTTGATATCCCTGGATTGATTTATTGATCCAACTCCATGTTGATTGTATTGCAATATTGCTATTTGCCATAAAATATAATGAGTATATTCTGGAGGGACGCCCGAAATCAATATGATAAAGGAGCAGTTTGATGTCAAATGGGAACCTGGGCTTAATTAAAATCCAGGGGAAACCAAAGCCCTCATTTAGACCTGGCTCTTCAATTTTGTCATAGTGAGTTCCAAAAGCAACATACAACCCTATCCCAGTTTATCAACATGTTCTTCTGCAAGCAGTTCTGAGAGAGAGAGAATGATCAGGGGTCATTCTTGAGGCCTGACCCAATATCCATGTCATCACAGATTTCACCTCTATATTATCTCCCAATTCCATCCCTGGCACAGCACATCTGCTGTCAAAACCATCATCCATGTGTTTTGTTACTTCTAGACTTGACTGCTCAAACGTTCTTTGTGTTGACCTCCTATATTATCTCATTGAAATTTAGAGAATACCGAGAGATCTGAATAGAGTGGATGTGGAGAAGATATTTCCACTAGTAGGAAAAGCTAGGACCGTAGGGCACAGTCTTGGTGTGAAGGGACAACCCTTTAGAACTAAGATGAGGAGGAATTTCTTCAGCCAGAGCGGGGGGTGAATCTGTGGAACTCATTGCTGCAAAAGGCTGTGGAGTTCAACTCATTGAGTGTATTTAAGACAGAGGTAGATAGGGTCTTGATTGGTAAGGGGATCAAGGGTTAAGGGGAAAAGGCAGGAGAATGGGGTTGAGAAACACATCAACCAGATTGAATAGTGGAATAGTCAATGGACCAAATAGCCTAATTCTTCTCCTATGCCTTATGGTCTTATGACAATGGTTGGAATTCTGTTTGTGCCACCATTCTCTTTTTCCTCCAGATGGCATGGTTATGTTTTTGGCAGGTTTGCTGTTACAGAGAGTAATCTGGTATTAATTCCCACAAAGAGGGGTGGTGGCAGGGGAAAGGAAGATGGTCAGTATGTTGCAGCATTTTTCTCGCCTATGTGTTCAGTCCTGTTTCACTGATTGGCTGCCAGCACCTATTGCCCCTACACTGGGCATTTCTGCAAAGTGACAGGAACGTAATGCACGAGATAAGCAATGGAATTAGCTGAGGTGGAGAGGTTCGAGAGTGTCAACTTCCTGGGAGTGACGATAACCGACAACCTGTCCTGGACTTCCCATGTAGATGTGATGGTCAAGAAGGCAAAACAACACCTCTTTTTCCTCAGAAATAGTAAGAACTGCCGATGCTGGAGTCAGAGATAACACAGTGTGGAGCTGGAGGAACACAGCGGGCCAGGCAGCATCAGAGGAGCAGGAAAGCTGGCGTTTCGGGTCTGAAGAAGTGTCCCAAACTGAAACGTCAGCTTTTCCTGCTCCTCTGACGCTGCCTGGCCTGCTGTGTTCCTCCAGCTCCACACTGTGTTATCCCTTCTTAGTCAGGCAGTTTAGGAGATAGGATGCTGGCAGCAGAATTTCAGATGAGCTGCTATTTACAGAGGCTGTGCTGATTTGATTTGATTTGATTTATTGTAGTCACATGTACCTAAGTACAGCGAAAAGCTTTGTTTTGCGAGCAGTACAGGCAGATCATAGGAAACAAGGACATACAGATCATAGGATGCTTAGACAGAGCAAGATATACAAGGATATGGCTGCACAGAAGGTTCAGGAAGCAAGATCGACATTATTTGAAGTTGGAGGGGTCCATTCAGCAGTCTAGTAATGGTGGGGAAGAATATAGAGTTGAAATCTGATAGTCTTATGGTGAAGTGGTTATTGGGTCAGGCCTCAGGAATAATTCCTGATCATTCTTTCTCTCAGAGCTGATTGCAGGAGAATGTGCTGATAAACTGGGACACTGTTTTTGGAAACTACCTAAGGCATAAGGACCTTCACTAATTTTTACAAATGCACCATTGAAAGCATACTATCTGGGTGCATAATAGCCTAAAACAGCAACTGCTCTGCCCAGGACTGTAAGAACTACAGAAGGTGGTGTGCACAGCCCAGACCATCATAGAATCCAATCTTCCATCCATGGACTCCATTTACACTTCTTGTTGCCGTGGAAAGGCTGCCAACATCATCTAAGACCCCTCCCACCCCGGTAATGCTCTCCTACAACCTCTTCTGTCAGGCAGAAGGTACAGAAGCTTGAACACACGCACCAACAGGCTCAAGAACAGCTTCTTCCCTGGAATTATTAGACTGCTGAGTGGACCTCTCTAACTTCAAATATTGTTGATCTTGCTTTGTACACCTCCTGTGAAGTGTAACCTGTATGTCTCACCCTGTCTAAGCACCCTATGATCTGTATGTCCTTGTTTGCTATGATCTGCCTGTACTGCTTGCAAAACAAAGCTTTTCACTGTATTTAGGTACACATGACTACAATAAATCAAATCAAATCAAATCAGTACAGTATCTGTAAATGGGAGCTCATCTGAAATTCAGCGGCCTGCATCCTAACTCAGACCTAATCCTTGGCATCTTTCACTCCCTTGCTTACTAAGCTACGATGGCTCCTGCTCCAGAAACATCTTGACGTCAAGGGTCTCATCCTGTTTTCCAATCTGCCTCTCCCTTTTATAAGAACTAGGAAAAGGAATAGGCCCCTTGAGCCTGCTCTGTCATTTAATATGATCAATGGCTGATCTCATCCTCCATAACCCCTTGACCCATGACTAATTACAAATCTGTCTATCTCCTCCTTAAACTTACTCAATGTCCCAGTATCCACTGTACTCTGGGGGAGTGAATTGCTCAGAATCATGACCCTTTGAGAGAAACAATTCCACCTCATCTCCATTTTAAATCTGCCATCCCTTATTCTAAAACTATGGCCTCGTTCTCAATTTCCCCATATGGGTAAACATCTGCTCTGTGTCTACTTTATGAATCTCTAAAGCTTCTCACTGCTCTGAAATCTCCAAGAGATCCTTCAGTTCTCATCTCTTGTGCAGTCCCAAGTTAAGCATGTGACAAATCACGTGGAAGAGTTTAAGTGAGATGTGTCAGTGCCAACTTGTTAAAGTGGAGAGAGGGGATTTAAGACAACAAGGTGCAGGGCTGGATGAACACAGCAGGCCAAGCAGCATCATAGGAGCAGAGAGGCTGACGTTTCGGGCCTAGACCCTTCATCAGAAAAGGGGGAGGGGAAGGGGGTTCTGAAATAAATAGGGAGAGAATGGGAGGCGGATAGAAGATGGATAGAGGAGAGGATAGGTGGAGAGGAAACAAACAGGTCGAAGAGGCGGGGATGG
>NW_025974983.1:0-8187 GCF_021869965.1 Rhincodon typus
CCCTGCACCTTGTTGTCTTCAGAAATGAATCTGCTTCTGGTCTCTCTTTTATAAACAAAACAGAAATTGCTGGTCTCTCTTTCTCTAGACCATAAAAACTCAACTTAATAAACGCTTAAGCTAAGTAACCCGACAATGTACCTGAAGAGATAACTGAAGTTGCATGGTTTCTTGGAAATGCTGTTTTAACCCACTGCTAAAAAAAATGTTTTTGACCCATAAGAAAAGTCAAAAATCACTTTCATAGAACAGAAAAATAGAAATCTATTTACTTCAATTTGATAACTCAAATTAACAAACAATAATGGCACATTATAACCTTCATCACAGCATGCATGAAACTTGTTGTTAACTTGAATATTGCCAAAACAAAACTTATATCAACCTACACCATGTCAGCCAAATAACTCACCACTTATTTTGATGGAAAGATTTTGGAATATGTTGAACATTTCTCATACCTTGGCAGCCTCCAAGGGAATAAGGTATGGAAAGCTGAAAACTATCTCCTCTGTCAGATTCTCTCTTGTCAACTCTCACTCCATGGGAAGAAAACATTTCAATGATATACTGAAGCTCTCCTTAAAACATGGCAGTATTGATATTAATGACTGGGAGGAATTTGCAAGGGTAGCAATTTTTCCATCAAGCTGCATCATGCTTTGGGTTCAAAAATCTTAATGAAAGGCACAGAAGCAGCAGAAGAAAAAGAAAAGAAAGTAAATCCTGCACTCTGGATCCCACTAACTGGTGCGACTTCTTGCTGCATTTGCGGAAAGAAATAGGGGCTGCAAATTGGCCTGTTTATTCATACAAACAACTGGTGTCGTTGTCACCCTTGAATTGATGGTCAGCCAACAACATCAATGCATAGTTTCCAGGAAGCAGCAACAACATCTATATAATAAGGCAAGCCTGATTTCAAACCTTTTGAAATTCCCAAAACAATCCTGCAAGGCTGTTGAAGGTACAGTTCAGATGCCTAGACGGTGCAGCCATACAATCGCCCCAGCAAGGTCATCAGATTGGTGTGATGGGCTATGACCTGCAGAGGACACAGGAACTGAAGAGGGGACAGGCTTTGAACAACGTTGATATTGTAGAACATGTCTGGTATCAATCTAGTAAACCTCCTCTGACTGGTCCAATACATTTCTATCCTTCTTAAAGAAGGAAATCAAATCTATACACAGTATGAGATGCAGGGTTGCATCTTTTATTTTTGGGCTACCTCCGAGTTGCATTAAGATTTTTATTAACATATGTCCCTGCGTCTTCTTGTCCCAGCGTGGAGATCTTCGGCAGTTTCCCGATATTCCAGGCCTGTGTGAAGGTCTAGTCTCGGTGCAGAGGTCTCGTCCTTGCTTCGGAGGCAGCTTCTGGTCTTCCAACAGCCCAGCATAGAGGTTCACCTTGGCTTGAGGTTTCAGCCCAGTTTTCCAGTGTAGCCCGAACCCAGGAGTCTTTAATTGAACTGATGAACTTTTACTTTTTTCCTTCTTACTTATGACTTCCGTCATTAATTTGGGCGTTGTGGTATGGTGACTTATAAATCTTTTCACTTTGTTTTGTAAAAATACACATGACAATAAATTACTAATCTATTCTATTCTACAAAATAGGAGCATATGCAGATCACTTAGTCTATCAAGCCTGCTCCACCATTCAATAAGATTATGGTTGATCTGTTTGTGTTTTGAATTCCACACTCCTCTCTATCCTGATAACCCTTGATTCCCCTGTTTAACAAGAATCCACCCACCTCTATCTAAAAAAAAATGTTCAATGACCCCTCCTCCACAGTCTTTTGAGGCAGAATTCCAAAGCTGCACTACGCACTGAGAGAAATAAAATTCTTCTTATTTCTATCTAGAAAAGATGACTCTAATTTTAAAACAGTGTCCCTATTTCAGGACTCACCAACAAATGGCAACATTCAGAATCACAGAATTATTACAGAGCAGAAAGAGAGCATTTGGCCAATTATCATTCAGAAAGTCGTACACTTAAATCAAGTCAACCTCACTCTTGCTTCTAAACTCCAGCAGAAACAAGCCTAGCCCAACCTAGTTTCATAAGACAAACCATTCATTTCTGGTATCAATCTAGAAAACCTCCTCTGACTGGTCCAATGCATTTCTATCCTTTCTTAAAGGAGATCAAATCTATACACAGTATTTGAGATGCAGGGTTGTATCTTATACTTTTTGGCTAACTCCGAGTTGCATTAAGATTTTTGGAGGATTTATCACCATAAGGCCTAGCAAGATGGCTCTTCCCATCTTATCAAATTTATCACATGAATTATCTACCATGCCCCGATGGCATCACAAATTTTTGCCCTATCTTAAGACCACAGGAGCGGAAATTAGGCCATTTGGCCCATCGAGTCTGCTCCACCATTCAATCATGGCTGATAAGTTTCTCAACTCCATTCTTTTGCTTTCTCCTCGTAACCTTTGGTCCCCTTTACAATCAAAAACCTACCTATCTCTGTCTTAAATATGCTCAATGATGTGGCCTATACAGCCTTCTGCGGCAATGAACTGCATAGATTCACCACTCTCTGGCTGACGAAATTTCTCCTCATCTCTGTTCTAAAGGGTATCCCCTTTACTCTAAAGCTGTGCCCTCGCGTCCTAGTCTCACGAAACATCATTCCCACAACAACTCACCACTCAGTGGATAACTGCCAAAACACCTCCATCCCTTCCATCTCTGCCATCTTTAAAAAAATGTTGTGCACCCAGATGAGCACTGGTATTCCAAAGCTGCCCTGTTCGACAAAGATGTAGTATGAACATGTTGGAGAAGGGTAAGATAGCACTACGATGCTCCAACAGGGACATGGAAATCCTGGTGGATGATGTGATCCAGAGGACACGCGTCCTCTTACTGCAGAGTGCGCCGTGCAACCAGATCCTGCCAGCCTGCTCTGAGGTCAGTGCTCTCTTCAGGGTAACTTCTCCACTCCGCCAGGGTAAATGCCACAATCATCTCTCTGCTGCCTCTTACTCACAGTATCTCCACCATTGCACCCAAACTTACCATGGCTCATGCTCTGCTACCCTCACAACTGCAAGCAACACTATCCCTCACTTGCTCTCCCCCACTACTAACTCTGCATGCCCACTGTGCTACCTCCTCAGACTTCCAGTACACCCCACTACTTTCATGTGTTACTAACTTGATTGCATTTTTCGAGAAGGTGACAAAGGTGATCGATGAGGGTAGAGCAGTTGGTGTTGCTTACACGGATTTTAGTAAGGCTTTCGACAAGGTCCCTCATGGTAGGCTCATCCAGAAAATTAAGATGTATGGTATCCATAGTGACTTGTCTGCGTGGATTCAGAATTGGTTTGCCCATAAAACATAGAACATAGGATAGTACAGCGGTGTACAGGCCCTTCAGCCCACGATGTTTTACCAATGTATTATCCTACTCTAAACCAAACTACCCTGCATTTTACTTTCATCCATGTACCTATCCAAGAGTCGCTTAAATGTCCCTAATGTATCTGACTCCAACACCACCACCGGCAGTGCATTCCATGCACCCACCGCTCTCTTTGTAAAGAACCTACCTCTGGCATCTCCTCTATACCTTCCTCCAAACACCTTAAAAGTATGTCCCCTCGTAATAGTCATTTCCGCCCTGGGAAAAAGTCTCTGGAAATCCACTCTATGCATGCCTCTCATCATCTTGTACACCTCTATCAAATCACCTCTCATCCTTCTTCGTTCCAATGAGAAAAGCTTTAGCTCCCTCAATCTTTCCTCGTAAGACCTACCCTCCAGTCCAGGCAGCATCCTAGTAAATCTCCTCTGCACCCTCTCTAAAGCTTCCACATCCTTCCTATAATGAGGCGGCCAGAATTGAACACAATATTCCAACTGTAGTCTAACCAGGGTTTTATAGAGCTGCAGCATAACTTTGTGGCTCTTAAACTCAATTCCACTGCCAATGAAAACCAACGCACCATACACCTTCTTTACAGCTCTATCAACTTGGGCAGCAACTTTGAGGGATCTATGGACATGGACCCCAAGATCCCTCTGTTCCTCCACACTGCCAAGAATCCTGCCATTAACCGTGTATTCTGCATTAAAATTCAACCTTCCAAAATGGATCACTTCACACTTTTCCAGGTTGAATTCCATCTACCACTTCTTTGCCCAGCTCTGTATCCTGTCAATGTCCTGTTGCAACCTACAACAGCCCTCCATACTATCCACAACTCCACCAACTTTCGTGTCATCAACAAACTTACTAACCCACCCTTCTACTTACTCATCCAAGTTATTTATAAAGATCACAAACAGCAGGGGTCCCAGAACAGATCCCTATAGAACGCCACTGGCCACTGAGCTCCAGGCTGAATACTTTCCATCTACTACCACCCTCTGTCTTCTATTGGACAGCCAATTCTGTATCCAGACAGCCAAATTCCCTGAATCCCATGCCTCCTTACTTTATGAATGAGCCTACCATATGGAACCTTATCAAATGCCTTGCTAAAATCCATATACACCACATTCACTACTTGACCTTCATCAATGTTTTTTGTCACATCCTCGAAGAATTCAATAAGGCTTGTGAGGCATGACCTGCCCCTCACAAAGCCATGCTGACTATTTCTAATCAAACTGTGCTTTTCCAAATAATCATAAATATTATCTCTCAGAATCCTCTTCATTAATTTGCCCACCATGGAAGTAAGACTGACTGGTCTGTAATTCCCAGGATTATCCCTATTCCCTTTCTTGAACAAGGGAATAACATTTGCCACCCTCCAATCATCTGGTACTACTCCAGTGGACAGCGAGGCTGCAAAGATCATCACCAAAGGCACAGCAATCTCTTCCCAAGCTTCCTGTAGTAACCTTGGGTATATCCCGTCTGGTCCAGGGGACTTATCTATCCTCAAAATTTTTCAAAGTTTCTAGCACATCCTCCTTCTTAACATCAACCTGTTCGAGCATATCAGCCTGTGTCACACTGTCCTCGTAAACATCAAGGTCCCTCTCACTGGTGAATACTGAAGCAAAGTATTCATTAACAACCTCCCCTACCTCCTCCAACTCTGCGCACAAGTTCCCTCCACTATCCTTGATCGGCCTTACCCTCACTCTGGCCATCCTCTTGTTCCTCAGGTAAGTATAGAACACCTTGAGGTTTTCCTTAATCCTACCTGCCAAGGCTTTTTCCTACGCCCTTCTAGCTCTCCTAAGTCCATTCTTCAGTTCCTTCCTGGGTACCTTGTAGCCCTCTAGAGCCCTTTACTTCATCAACCTTAAGTAAGCTTCCTTCTTCCTCTTGACTGGATGCTCCACATGTCTTGTCATCCAAGGTTCCTTCACCTTACCATCTCTTCCTTGCCTCAGTGGGACAAACCTATCCAGTACTCGTAGCAAGTGCTCCCTAAACAACCAAAGATACAGGATAGTGGTGGAAGGGTGTTTATAGGCTGGAGGTCTGTGTCTAGTGGTGTTTCACAGGTTATAGTTGTACTGATTCTGCTGTTTGTGATATAAATAAATGACTTGGTTGAAAATGTGCACGGCCGGGGTGGGGGGGTTAAGTTTGCGGGTGATACAAAGATTGGTGGAGTTGTGGATAACATAGAAGGTTGTCAAAGGATACTGCGGGATATAGATTATAGTTGCAGATATGTGCGGAGAAATGGCAAATGGAATTTATTCCAGGTAAGTGTGTGAGTTGCTACGCTTTGGGAGGTCAAATGTTAAGGAAAAAAATACAGTTAAAGACAAGACCTGAACAGCATTAATGTAAAGTGGGATCTTGGGATTCAAGCCCATAGCTCCCTGAAAGTGGCCACTCAAGTCGATAGGGTGATAAAGAAGGTGCATGTTGTGCTTGCCTTTATTGATCGGGAATTGAGTACAAGAGTCAGGATGTCATGTTGCAGCTTTATAAGACTTTGGTTAGGTCACACTTAGAGTACTGTGTTTAATTCTGGTCACCGCATTACAGGAAGGATGTGGAAGTTTTGGAGATGGGGCAGAAGTGGTTTACCAGGATGCTGCCTGGATTAGTGGGTATGAGCTAGCTGTTCCAGTACAGCTACAACATTGGCACCTCCTGACAATGTGGAACATTACCCAGGTGTATCCTGTACACAAAAAGCACGTCAAATCCTATCTGGCCAATTACCACCTCATCAGTCTACTCTTGATTATCGCTAAAGTGATGGAAACTGTAATTAGCAGTGTGATCAAGCAACACTTGCTTTGCAATGCTCACTTTGCATTCTGCCAGGGTCACTCAGCTCCTGACCTCATGATAACCTTACGTTAAAAGAACTGAATTCTAGACATAAGGTGAGAGTCACTGCACTTGACGCCAATACTGCTTTTTACTAAGTAAGGCATCTAGGAACTCTAGCAAAACTGGAATTATTGGGTATCGGGGAAAACTCTCCATTAGTGAGAGTTATACCTGGCATCAGGGAAAATGATTGCGGTTGTTGGAGATCAGTTAGTTCAGTTCTAAGACAGCTCTACAGGAGTTCCTCAAGATAGATGGTCCTAAGTCCAACCATCTTCATCCAGTTCATCAACCACCTACCCTCCATCATAAGGTCAGAAGTGGTGATGTTCATGGTTGATTGCACAACGTTCAGCACCATTTGCGACTTTGCAGATACTGAAGCAGTTTATGTCTAAATGCAACAAGATCTGGACAATATTCGGTTTGGGCTGACATGTGACAAGTAACATTAAGAAATACAAGCGCCATCTCAATTATGGCCATCTCCAACTACAGAGAATCTAAACATTGCAGTTGGACATTCAAGGGAATTAGCATTACTGAATCCCCCACTATCAACATCCTGCAGTTGTTACCGCTGGCCAGAAACTAAATTGAGCTAGCGATATAAATGCTGTGGCTACAAGAACATTGTTGAAGAGAATACACGGAAATTTTAAGAAAATTAAATCATTTGAGCAGAATCAGACTATGAGGGAAAAATAATTTCAAAAACACATCAGAAGAAACAGTATTTTACAAATATGTGAAAGGATCATCAATTTATAGATGGTGACAAAGTACGGCAGAGGTATCAGAAAGTGCTAAAATAAATCAAGGAACTGTAGACACTGGAGACCTGAAACAAAAACATAAATTGCTGGAGAAACTCAACAGTACGAAGAGTCACTGGACTTGAAATGTCAATTCTGCTTTCTTCTCACAGATGTTGCCAGACCTGCTGAGTTTCTCCAGCAATCTCTGGTTTTGTTTCAACAAATACCATCTGTTGATTTTTACGAAAGCGATAAATTTACTAATATTAAAGCTTATCCTGGGTTGATTCAATAATGTTTCTTATAAAAGTTATGATTCACAGTAAATCAAGAAATGCTGTGTTTTGTAGAAAGGTGGAAGTAATGATCCAGTGTTCAGCTGAGAAAACATTCCATGTTGCTATCCAGGAACTTAATAAAATAACAAATGTCAGAATGAGAAAATGAGCTTCATGTGGCATCTTATATGATGAAACCTCATGAGGATCTGACTAATATCAGTAAGACTGACTGCCCTACCCTTTACTTTCAAAGAGGCTGTGGTCTGCTGATCTCCAGAATCACAGGTATACTCCCCTCTATATTACGAATAAGAAGTTCAATGGAGGAACCTTGTTTCATCATGCCATACTTGTCACTTGGTTGAAGTACTGTAGATCCCTTCCTCCATTCAACTGAAACATCAGGTTTAATGACTTTACAGCACAGAACGACAGAACTATTCTCTTCAGCTTCTGTGTTCTGCAGCTCTTGTTTGAAAAGGGCGGGCAGAGCTAAGGGAAACAGTAATTCCATTTCTGAATACATAATTTTCTCAAGAATTGAGGCATGAATGACCATACAAATCCAACCAAGCCAATTTCCAATCTAATATAATAATCATATGAGTTTGACTAATACAGATTTAACATCTCATTATCCCTACACCAATGTCACACTTCAATGTTTATAGTAGAGAGATAAATGAAAAACAAATAATTAAGTTTTGCCTGAGTCTGCACGTTCAAAATTTAGGGGTGCTGCATATAATCTGGGTACTGGACACTTAACTGGAATATTTCAGATGAGAAGCTAAACCCACGTTGAGCTAAATAAAAACCAAAAGAACTGCAGATGCTGTAAATCAGGAACAAAACCAAA
>NW_025974984.1:0-8187 GCF_021869965.1 Rhincodon typus
CTTTCCTGCTCGGCCTGCTGTGTTCATCCAGCTCTACACCTTATCTCAGATTCTCCAGCATCGGCAAATCCTACTATCCAAGAAAAGCAAGGTTGCTTATACTTGGAAAATGTACAAAGAAGTTTAAACATAAGGATTTAAAAAGTAATAACTATAATCATCAAGGAGCCCAACTAAAGAACTGCATTACTTCTGGGAAAATAACCTGAACAATTGATGTGCTTAAGACTTCTTTTGAAAGAGAATGCCTCTCTGTCTCTGAACTTCTCCTCAAATTTAGGATTATCTGTAAAATGCCCTTATCAGTAGCATCCTGTATTATTGCCAAGAATTGCTCCCCAAAATTCATTGTCTTCAGGCTAAATGCACTATATTTGGCTGCTTAACCGTTATGCCCACCATGTAAGGTAGACTTGCTATTTATGGTGCTCTTGATGTGCAAGTCTAACCATGTAACCATGATAAACAGTGTTACATAAGCCCATTTGGCTTTGGAATTTTCAGGCACAAACATCAAATAGAAATAATAGATACTGTCAAAATGAGTAGTGTTGTTGCAGGCAGGTTAACAGGGAGAATGCCTTGTCACATTAATGGTTAATAAAGATGAAATTGTTTCCCCTTTGTGTGGAATCCAAAAAGCAAAATATGTATTGCTATATTGTGGCTTGTTTTTTTTTTGTAGGCCACAAGCAATGGATAAGCAGCTTCAGTTGTAGGGAAGTGGATGACTTCTATTCACTAAGCATCTTTTCACGGCATAGGTTTCATGGGAGCTCATGAGGAATTTAAGTATGTTCTATTCAGTTGGTTCTTTGAACTATAGGCATTTTGAATACTTTTAGTTTGGAATGAAATTGTTCTGTTTTAATTCTCAATGAGTGTGTAATGAGCATCCTAGTAATGTGTAAAATGATTGTTAAATTGCTATTCAATCCTTAAATCCTTTTGTCTTGAAATTGTCTGAAGTCACATGGATTTTAAACTTTTACCAACATGTTTTTCCAAAACAGTTGCCAATACGAAGGTAAATATTTTATGCAGAGTCATCTTTAGTTTTTTGGAACACTTTGACAGTCGGTCAAAATTAGATTTGTGAAGAGCAAAGCTTAAAATTGTAGATGCAATTTAATTTGGTGCCCTTTGAACAGTCTAATTTTTTTGGGTAAATGTATTACAATTTGTTATACCTCCCCTTCCTTGAGCTGTTCACTTATTTGTTTGCTAGCAGTTGAAGTTATTGTAAGGAGAATGGACTATAAAATTTAGGTGAGTTTAGTTAAGCTTGTACACTTTGGTCAGACTACACCTGCAGGACTTGTGTGCACCTGTGGCCTCTTGGACGATATAAATGTGCTAGAAGCTGTTCAGAGAAAGGTACTTGTCTGATTCCTGGGCTGAAGGGGTTACCTTGTGAGGAATGGTTAGACAAATTGTGCACGTATCCAGTGGAGTTTAGAAGGATGAGACATAATTTTATTGTAAAATACAGTATCCTGAAGGGGCTTGAAGTATGGGGAGATGATGGCCTAGTGGTATTATTGCTGGACTGTTAATCCGGAGATCCAGATAATGTTCTGGGGACAACATCTGGAATTAAGGATCTAATGATGACCATGAATCCATTGTCGACTGTCAGAAAAACCCATCTGGTTCACTTATGTCCTTCGGGGAGGGAAACTGCCATCCTTACCTGGTCTGGCCTACATGTGACTCCAGACCCACAGCAATGTGGTTGACTCTGAACTGCCCTCTGGGCAATTAGGATGGGCAATAAATGCTGCCTAGCGAGCGACACCCTCATCCTGTGAATGAATTAAAAAAAAGTTTCTCCTTTTGACAGAAGCTAGGATTAGTAGGTAAGGATTCAAAAATGAGATGTTTCTCACATGAGGCAAATGAAAATATTTTGTCATTTGTCTTTAGAATTTACTTCCCCCAGAGGCACATCGAATGTCTTTGAATACCCATGGTAAAACCCAAACTACAGTTTAATGAACAGATTACTGTTGATGTATGTGCTGCTTGTAGCATAGTTGACACCTTTTGTCAGGTGGTTGTTGCTTAAGAATAGACTGGTGTGATATTTGTCCAGATTAGATCTGCCCTCTTTTTGTGAAAAAGTCATTACCAAGTAATCTTCTGCTTTCTCTGGTAGATGGTAGTGTAGTTATGCTGGAAAATTGATGAGGGACATGGCTGGTTCTGGAATATAAATTTTCAGCATAACTAATTTTGTCAGGGCCCATAACCATTCTTCTATCCAATGTTGTTTTTCTTGTATTGTTTGAGCAGGTTGGCAACTCATAAGTGTGCCTGGGAGTATTCCTGGTATGCACATCACTCATTGAACCAGACTGATTGCCTGGCTTGATGGTTAGGAAAAACTGAGCCATGAGGTTAGAGATTGTGTTGGAATACAGTTCTGCTTTTGCTGATGGTCCATAGTGCCTAGTGAATGCCATGCTTTGAGCTACTCAACCTTTTCTGGAATCCATTACAATCAGCTCAGCAATGGTGTCAAACAGCATGATGGACAGCCTCTACAGTGTGAAGGTGCCATCTTCCTCTTCAAGAGGACAGTGTGGTAGTTGCTGTCACCAACGTTTTCATGGGTATGTGCATTTGCAACTAGTAAATTGTGGCTGAGGTCAAGTAGATTTCTTTCTCTGGTTGGTTTTTACCATCTGACAATGGTTCAGCAGTGTTTTTCAGAACTGAGTCAAGTTGGTGAGTGGCTTGTGATATTGAACCACTCTTGTTGATGGACCTTGGAACCCTTGATGTGCTCAGTGCTGCTTGTGGGTAGTGCTCACTGTAGAAGAATACGGCTTCATCACCAAGGGAGGGCCATAGGTGGTAAGCAGTAGGCATCCTTGTCAATGTTTGATTTGATTTTATTGGACTTCCATCAAACTCTGAATCGATGCTGAAGTATCCCAGGTTCTGCTTTCCTGACTGTTGCCACTTCTGGTAGCTCTATATACCTGTAGTCGTTGATAGGGGAACCTGGAATGTTGGCAGAGAGATATGATTCTGTTAATGATTTGTGTTGGGCTGTTGCTTAACTAAGCACTCAACTATCTCTCCTAATGTTGGCACAAATCCTTGATGTTAAAGGGACTTGGCAGGGAATACTGGGTTGAATGTGCCTTCTTCATAGATTGATCCTGAGCAATCGTAAGCTTTTATTTCTTAAATTTTTACATAAAAATGAATTGTTTGGGCTGTTTCCAAGGGCATTTGATAGTCAACCACATTACTTTGGTCTTAGAGCTTATAGGCCATAATGAATAAGCACAGCTGATTTGCTTCCCAGAAAGGGTGCGTGAACTAGTGATGACGTGTTGGTTGGACTGCAGTGCACTAGAGTACTATTGATAGGCTGGTTAGGTTAATGGAACTGAAAGGGATCAGTGGATAAGCTTCCAGAGATCATGGGCTATAATTCTTCACATTACTGTATACGTGCCTGCAGGTTGAATTCCTGGTGGATAGAGATCCATGCTTGTTTCCACCTTGACTTTTGGCCTTTCATTTAATGTATTGGCCCACCAATTACTGTCAAAATAATGTTTAGGTTAAGGATGATTGCCTTAATCAAATCGAAATGACTAGCCACTCTAGGCAATGCAGATGCAAGATGTAACAGAGGAAATGAAAAGCTGTCTGAAATGCTCTGTTCCAAAATTGGCTTTGCAGTCATAGTGGTTTGTAGTCTCGCTCCTCTTTGGATTGTAGTAAGTGGCATGAATTATGGATAATAGGTATGAAAAAATATATTATAGCCATTTCAAATCCAAGTACCCTTTTAATAATGCAAATGGTGTTAATTACTGCTAGTCAGCTTCTCTTCTACTAAAAATCTCATTTCCTTTATTTGGTTAAAATCAAAATCTCTTTCCGTCAGCCTCTTGGTTCATATGTTAGTCTAACTTCTTTAACCACTTTCTTCACTTAATGTGTCCTTCTTTATTCAGATCTTGCACTGTTTCTTTGACAATCCTTCAATCTCATTGGTTAAGTGACCAAGGCATACGAATATATTTTCTTAAATTCGAGATGTCCTTGAGAAGGTGCCACGTCATTTCGATCTTGCACTTTCAGGAATGGACCAGGCTAAGTTTAACAGTTTCTTGGCTGATTAAAGGAGTTTTAGACAAGTTTTTATTTTGGAATATTTGTATGTTGCTGTATGGAGTTACTTCCAGACAATATATATCTAAAACCAAATTTAACAAAAATTGTCTTTATGATTGGAAGCCAAATTCTGACTACATTTGTGATGTGTGCATGTGTATTTAAGTATATTTCATTTTCCTTTTTGAAAGATGGAATTGAAACTTCATATACACCTTTCCCAGACCATGCATTCTGGATCAGAAGTGTTTTGTTTAAAATAAATCATTATTCCTAGTTTTTAATTGTCAATTATTTGGAATTTGACCTCTACTTACTAACTCTCCTACTAAAATGCTTCTTCTCATTTGCCCTGTCAATATTTTTTGTCAGTTTGAGATCTTAAGATTTGCTTCATGTAAAATGAAGCTTAAGCCCTTTACGTCATATAAAATGAGGAAGCTGAATGAACCACCAGTTCAACTCAAATAGGCTTGTTGTCATTCACTAACTTACCTTTCAGTTATGTAATATCTTAACTCAGGTTTTATAAACTCTGTTGCACAGTTACCTTGATGTTCTAAGTTTCTAGAAAAGCTAGGCACTGCAGATGCTGAAAATCCAAAATATAAGAACAACAGCTGCTGAGTATTTGACAGTATTTCTTTGAGAGAAACAGTTAGTTTCAATTGAGGCCTTTCATCTGAACTCTGGTTTTCTTATTCTCCAAAAGAATAATTAAATTCAGAATAATTAATATCCATTATTTTAGTTTATCATTAATTTTGACTTAATTTCTTAATTTGATTTCAATTGGGAATGATTGTAAATATCTACAGCATTAACTTCAATGCGAGGGAACTCTTAAAAGAACAAATCACGTTATCCATTGGGCATGGGTTAATATCACAAACTGGCACTAAATTATAAATGTTGTGGCATAAAATCTAAACCAGGAAGCCAAAAAAAAACAATATTTAATTCAAAGTGAAATAACATACAAGTGAAATGTACAGGACAGCAGAGACGGAATTCTGAGCGAGAGAGACCAGGAAGATGATTTTTTTTAAAAAACATTTTTCAAATAATTTATGGGAAAATGAGATGTAGCACTTGTAAAATTACATTTTTAGGGTCAAAGACAATAATTAAAACTTGACACCTGGCACACTATTGCAAATTCACTTACGTTGGAAAACACCAGTTTCAACATTTTTCTCCGTGTATTGGGTAACTAGTGGGAAAGAACTGTAAATTCATGCTGAAGAAGTAGTGTAGTGCAGATTATGAAGAAGCAAATTGAGCAGCAACTTCAGGATTTCCACATTTAACTGTGCACTTAGACGGCGACAGTTGCTCCGTAATGGTGTATGTTTTATCCCTTTTGCAAAATCTGAACCAGTATGTTTGTTGAAGTTAAATGGTCTTTGCTAAGTAAATGTATTATCTATTTCAGCCAGGCAGTATTCTATTTATGCTCTTGCTGGCAGGTTGGTGGGTTTAAAAAAAAGCACACTGGTTACTGGATGTACTCCAAAGATTTTCACATGTGGTTAAGTGCCTGTGAGGAGCTGTACTGAGTTATCATATTGAAGCTCTTTTACAACATTTTGTAAAGTGTATTGGCATTTTTCTTTCTGGTTTCAGGTCAAAAACTCTCGGTCTGCAGAATAGTTTTGTGGTGCTGTAAAGTGAAAATCACTTTGCAGCAATAAGTTTTCAGTAGTAAGACATTCTGACTCTGGGAATCATCCAATTATGTCCTGAAAGTGTTTTAATATTGACAACTTAATGTCTGAAATAGCACATGGATCTGTTCTCCAGTTCTAACATCCCTTTCTTTGAGTGCAATGTTACATTTTTAAAAATACAAAACTGAATCACTTGCCATTCTTAACAGTAGCTTTCATTCAATATAATGCTGAAAGTAACTCTAGAAGCTCAAGGAAGAATGAGGTTCTGCATACTTGTAACAGTTAGGGAATGTTAGTTTTGATTCTAACTAAATTATTTTATAGTTCTCAGAAAAATGTTTTTAAACACTTAATTAGTTGCTATGTTTTGTTTTGAAACCGTTAACTTTTTCTACTGTATGGAGGATTATTCACTTGTTCATTAGGCTTCTAAACATTTTCAAAGGTTGTTCCATATTGCTAAATGTTTATTCTAATTTAGTTCCAATGCTCCTATTCTGTAAATGATGTATGTGATGTCTCTTGGAATTCTAATGTACAGTTCATATTTTGTTTTGGCACCTATAGAAACTCTTTAGTTTGGCTACATTTTTGTTGAATTTGAAACGTGCACCTTTTTTCATATTAATTTGAAAGGGATGGGGAGGAGCATGAAAAAGTTGGGGTAGAAAAGCCTAATTTTGCATTTTTAATCACAATTGGATAAACCTGTGATATTAGTATTTTGCACTGAAGGGAGAAAATTGAAAATTTGACTGTTTCTCCCCACCCTCCCCTCCCCGCCCCAAGTTTAACACATTACCTTCTGTCATGATCAATAAAAGAAGTCTTCAGAAGCATTTAGAAAATGTAGCTGCCAAACCCTTAATTAGAAGTGTCAAATTATTTTAGTTATATCTTATTTTAAGTTGCATGTTTAGTATGAAACTTACAATGGAGCTTCTAATTTTTTGTGGACTAACCATATTTGTGCATGAACTGCATTTAACGTATGGCTGTTGTGTTTGTGTCTTTGCATTTTCACCTGCAACATTCCTACTAACTGATGTGATGAATCAAAACAAAAGGAATTGGTAAATTATCCACTGCTGATGGTAAAGCCTTCGCAGATCCTGAGGTACTCCGAAGACTGACTTCTTCTGTTAGCTGTGCGTTGGATGAAGCTGCTGCTGCCTTGACCCGAATGAGAGCAGAGAATACTTTAAATGCAGGACAAGCAGACAAGTAAGTTTTCCTTTTTAATTTCTGTATTCACGGGGCTGGGGGCAGAGAGTTAAGTGAAAATGGAATAGATGATTATTCAACAAAACATTACAATACAGTGCAGCTTTATAAAACTTCATTCTTATGGGATTCAGGAATTTTATTTCTACAGGTATTTTCTGATTCTTTGTGATTATATAGTAACAGAATAAGTCAAATTATATTTCTATAATGAAAGTTGTGGATTTGCTGTGGCATATAAATGATTTGGCTCCATGCTGTTTAGTGAAACCCCAGTCAGTGATATTCACGTAGTTTCTAGTTACATTCTACTTTGTAGGGTAGCCATTACGTGGCTTGAAAGTTAAAGAATAACTAATCTATGATTAATCCATTGATCATTTAAATCCATGTATCTCAGTAGCTATATACACATTATTTAATTTTGGTTATTAAATTTTAGACTGGTCACAAACTGATACAATGGCTATGGTTTCAGCAGTGACACTGAAGTATGAGTTATTATGTTCCAGTTACCAGTGTTTCAGCCAGTTTAAGACATTAATCTGAATTCAAAACAGGAAGAACTGCTTTTTGGCCAGTATATTTATGTATATGGATACACAACAGGAATAGAATACCAATTGTGTGAGCAAGTCCATCTTGACAATAGACATTTGTGATTTAGAAGGACTGGAATTCTTGACAAGCAATGTGCCACAGGAATTGGTGCTGGGTCCACTGCTTTTTGCCATTTATATAAACAATTTGAATGTGAATATAGGAGGTATTGATAGTCAATTTGCAGATGACACCAAAATAGGTGGTGTAGTGGATAGTGAAGAAGATCATCTCTGAGTACAATGGGATCATGATCAGATGGGCCAATGGACCGAGTGGTGGCAAACAGTGTTTAATTGAGATAAATGTGAGGTGTTGCATTTTGACAAGGCAAACCAGGGCAGGACTTGTACAATTAATATTAGGGCCCTGGGGAGTGTTGCCGAATAGAGACCTGGGGTGCAGGTACATCGTTCCTTGAAAGTGGAGTCACAGGTAGACAGGATAGTGAAGAAGGTGAGACAACAAGGTGCAGGGCTGGGTGAACACAGCAGGCCAAGCAGCATCATAGGAGCAGAGAGGCTGACGTTTCGGGCCTAGACCCTTCATC
>NW_025974985.1:0-8187 GCF_021869965.1 Rhincodon typus
CAGTAATGAAATATAAACCTTGATTCTGAAAAATGTCCATTAAGATAATATTGTAAGAGCCCACTTTTTTTTAGACTATGCACTGAAAATGAGAAAAACCAACATCAATTTAGAAAGGGCAGAGGGCACAAGTTGTTTGCAGCTTTGAAAAAACAAGTGATGCTAACTGATGCATGTGGAACAATGGTACTTTTTGGAAATGTTGAGTCCAAAGTGGCACTATTTGTTATGGGTTCAGGAGAGTTCAGCATAGGAATAAGCCTCTTATCAGTCAGGCTGCAGTTTAACCCACACCCAGAGAGAAGCAAGGAGACTTCCTTCAGTCTCAGAGCGCAGGGAGAAGTCAATCTAAATTGTCTAAAAGTCTAACCCTCCAGAACTAAAAACTCATCATCGCTGTGCAGATAACATCAAGAAATCAAGAACTGTGGAATCAATTTGTTGGTTTTGTGATTTCAGACTGGTGTTATTGTGACGATGCTGTCACTTTAAAAAGGTTGTTTTGTCCTGGGTATTTTTGAAGAGAGGTTGTAAAGTGTCTTCCAGTGCAACCTAAATCAATAGTTTAAGAGGCCTTTAGGTTTTTTAAAAACAGTTTAACAAGTGGAAGTGGAGTGCCCAGTTCTCCCAAATCAGGCTTTCTAGTTTTTTTTTTTAGCTGTAGCAGGGAGAAGCTGTTTGGGTCCTAGAAGGGTTGCAAGCTTCAGTAAATGATTCCTAACTGTGACTTTCTCTGAAATCTCTCTGGATGTTGTGAGAATCTGTTTCTGAATTTACCTTATTGCCAAGGGGTGTGTTTATTGGCTGTTACTATATTGGAACAGTTAATTGGTAATAGGTACTGTATCTATTATTTGATTAAGTTTTCCACTTGTAACTTATTTTAAATTCCTCTTTCCTTTGTTTGTATTTTAACCAGAGTGTTTAAATAAATTGTGTTTTGTTTAATATCGAGTGGTTTGAGCAGTTGCTTCACATCTGGAACAAGCGCTTCATATCTATCTTTAAAATAAGAAAATGTTAGTGTTTAGGCTAGCTTCTTAAAATATTTTGAGGGGGTCTGGTCTCGTCTCGTCCATAACAATATAGAACTTAGTTCCTCTGACTATATTTTTTCCCTCCAATCATTATTTGTTTTGTCTTCCCGAGTGTGCGTCTGAGTGTACATGTAAAATTTTAAAAAGGGTAAAGTTTAAGGTACATAAATTACAAAGCCTGTTCTTTTACTGCTCGTTAAAATTAACAGTGTTACAATAAATAGTTTTTTTTTGTTTCTGAAAGGAGCTGGCGTGGTTTGCTTTTGTACTGTGTAGCAATCAGTTGGGGCAAACTGATATTTATATTAAATCTTCACAGTCATGTCAACTCTGGGAATAGTGGGGCTTGATTTCCAGCACACTATCACAGAGTCATGACAATATGCTCTTGATAGAGGGGTAGCAATTTGGTCTCAACAGTTACATTAAATTTTCCGACCTTATTTACGTGGCAGCCACTGGAAACAGATTTTACTTTATCTGTTTAAATTCTTCATTATTCTAAACATCTCTATAAAATCTCCTCTTTCTCTTCTCTATGAAGAAGAAATCCAGCTTCCCCTGCCTATCCATATAACTGTAATTTGGGATACATTCTGCTCAATTTTTTTAATAACCTCTCCAAAGCCTTTGTATGTTTCCCATACATAGAGTAGTGACCAGAAATGCCCAATAACGCAGCTGCTGCCACTGCAATGTTTTTGGAAAGACTTAGCATAACATCCTTGCCTTCGCAATATATACCTTTCTTTATAAAACTCAGGATTTCATATCCCTTTTGAATGGCTTTGCTAACCTGTCAGTCTTCCTACTTTCAAATGTTTGTGCAGCAACACTTCCAAGATTCTTTCTTGGATCCCCTATTAAAACTGCACCAATAGCATAGCTTTTGTTGCATCCCTGGGTTACACCATTTATAATTAGGCATGAAGCAAGACATAAGATCATTTAAAGAAATTATCAGAACCACTGTAACCAAGAGGATATCGGGGAAGACCCAAAATTTAAAAGATTTCTATTCATGTTTCCATTTATAAAGTATAATCTCACACTACCTTACATTGCAGCTATCACCTTTCCAACTATTCCATCACTTTATTATTAGAGATTAAAAATGATGAGGAAGTCCATTTCATACCAGATTCTATTTTTAATTCTTACTCTAATTTAAAATGTTTAAAGTGGAAAAGCTGTTCAAAATGTATCTGTGAAGATATCATGACCAATCTACCTCTGAAAGAGGTCGCTCATTGTTTACATTTGAATTTTATGATGCTGCCAATTAGAAACTCCATTCCCTTCTTAGTATCTTGCTCACTCAAATACACTTTGGGACAATAAACAGGCCTAAATGCATTAAGGGCTAGTTAAGGAAAGTAGTTCACGAGTTGTGGAATGTGGATGCAAATTGATGCCCTGTAATTAGAATCAGTATGAACGGAGCAAACCATAATCTTTGTTTGGGAGATGAAAGGGGGAAGCATCGATAAAGGATGAGGTCACCGAACTAAAATGTGTGTATCGTTTCTAACAAGCCTCCTGTACAACTGTGATTATGTATATCAGCAGAACCTCTTTCTTGTCCCATGCAATTATCTAAATTTGCCTTAAATACTTCCAGATTATTTGCTACATCCACTCAGTGACAGAGCAATGCATTCTACCTGTCCCGCGTAAAGTTTCATCAGAATTCACACGTGAATTTATCAGCGGCTATTGTTTATTCATGAAGCCTAGAAAAATCTCCTCCACACTTTCAAATCCCTTCACAATTTAAAGAACTCTATCAGGCCAGTTTTTACCTTTCTACAGAAGAGCCCAAAACTGTTCAATCCTTCTTCATAAAATTGCAGCTTTTAAAAAAAAGGCAATTTGCCTTTTTTTGAACACGTGGTATTTATGCTATCTTTCACTTGTTTCCTACTATCACCAACAAATTGTTGCCTCATTTATTCCTCATCATTGCACACTGCTCTTTATCTTTTCTTTGATCAGCCATTTAACATTTAAATGGAACATGAATGTAAAAAAAAAAGATCGAGCCCAGCATTGTTGCCCATCTCTAACTGCCTCTATGAAATTACAGCAGAGCTTCCTTCTTGAACTACTGCAGTCCAAGTGTAAGTAGACACACAATGCTGGTAGGGAGCGAGTTCCACATTTTGATTTAATGATCGTGAAGAAATGGCAATATAATGAGTTAAAATGATGTGTAACTTGAAAGATAACTTAAGGATGGTGTTGGGACGTAGATATTGTGGGTTTGGAAGGTACAATCAGAGGAGCCTTTGTGTTGTTACAATGCAAATTCTAAGTGGTACACATTACACACCATTGGTGGAGAGAACGAATTAAAGTCTGTGGAGGGGATACTGAACAAGCAGACTGCTTTTGACATGAAAACTCCAAACTTCAACTGTAAAGCTGCATTCTCATAATATATTTCACATTCTCTCCAAGCCTCCATGAAAAACTCCCATGATTTTCTTACCAGGATCTCGAAAGCAGATCAAATTACTGGTTTACTAAAATTCTACAATTTCTAATTTACCACAAATGATGCAAACTTGCAATGTGTGGATTTGTTTTTCACCCAGAGACAGATATTTGTGAATGTTGAAGCTTCAGCTTTAAAACCTTTGATCGAGAAGCAGGATGAAGAAAAGCAAAATCTTGATACAATGCCTGTTTAAACGGTCTTTCCCTTTGTAATTACAAGGGAAATTACCTAAATTTAGAAACATGAACAGAAATTGCTGGAAAAGCTCAGCAGGCATAGTAGTGTCTGTAGGGGGAAATCAGAGTTAACATTTTGGGTCGAGTGACCCTTCCCCAGAAGGTTTCTGAGGAGTCCAATATAAGTCTTCTTCAGAACAGTTCAGGTGCTGTCACATCTGCTCAGTTTCATCAGCATTTTCTGTTTCTTTTAGATCTAGCAACTGCAATATATTTCTTATATTTGGTGGACTTCTGGGATTCTTTTCCGTAATCAGCATCTTAGATAGATTTTAAAATGAGGTTGAAAGATGTTTTAATCACAGGTCTTAACCGAAACGTGACAACAGTAAGCACGCCATGTTAGATCACAGATCAACTGCGATCTCATTGAACAGTGAATAGGTTAAAGGTGATAAAATGCCTTTTCTTCCATAAATGTTTGAATAATTCTTTTTAAACTCAGATCAGGGTTTGCTTTTGGATAAGACTCCCCCTCTCCAGACCCACAGCAATGTGGTGGACTCTCAGCTGCCCTCTGCAAGCCACTCAGATGTATCAATCGCTACAAAGTCTCAAAGAAATGGAACTGGATGGATCACCTGGTATCGACCTAGGCACCGGAAAAGACAACAGCAGAAACAGCCCTGTCGACCATGCAAAGTCCCACTCACTAACACCTGGGGGTTAGTGCCAAAATTGGGAGAGCTGTCTCAGACTGGTCGAGCAACAGTCTGATATAGTCATACTCTCAGAATCATACCTTACAATGTCCCAGACACCACCATCACCATCCTTAGATACGTCCTGTCTCACCAGCAGGACAGATCCAGCAAAGGGGGTGGCACAGTGGTATACAGTCGGGAGGGAGTTGCTCTCGGAGTCCTCAACATTGACTCCAGACCCCATGAAGTCCCATGGCTTCAGGTTAAACATGGGCAAGGAAACCTCCTGCTGATTACCACATACCGTCCTCCCTCAGCTGATGAATCAGTATTCCTCAATGTTGAACAACACTGGGAGGAAGCACTGAGGATGGCAAGGGCACAAAACGTACTCTGGGTGGGGGATTTCAATGTTCACCACCAAGAGTGGCTCGGCAGCGGTACTACTGATCGAGCTGGTCGGGTCCTAGAGGACACAGCTGCGAGACTGGGTCTGCAGCAGGTGGTGAGGGAACCAACAAGAGGGAAAAACATACTTGACCTCATCCTTACTAATCTGCTGGCTGCAGGTGCATCTGTCCATGACAGTATCAGTAAGAGTGACCATTGCACAGTCCTTGTGGAGACAAAGTACCGCCTTCACATTGAGAACAACCTCTATCGTGTTATGTGGCATTACCACCGTGCCAAATGGGACAGACTTCACACAGATCTAACAACTCAACACTGGGCATCCATGAGGCACTGTGGGCCATCAATAGCATCAGAATTGTACTGCAGCACGATCTGTAACCGCATGGCCCGGCATATCCCCCAATCAACCATTACCATCAAGCCGGGGGATCAACCCTAATTCAATGGAGAGTGCAGGAGCAGCACCAGGCATACCTGAAGATGAGGTATCAACCTGGTGAAGCCACCATACAGGACTACTTGCATGCCAACAGCGAAAGCAGCAAGTGATAGTCAGAGCTAAGTGATCCCACAACCAACGGATTAGATCTAACCTCTGCAGTCGTGCCCCATCCAGTCGTGAATGGCGGTGGACAATTAAACAACTCACTGGAGGAGGAGACTCCACAAATATCCCCATCCTCAATGATGGAAGAGCCCAGCACATCAGTACAAAAGATAAGGCTGAAGCATTCGCAGCAATCTTCAGCCAGAAGTCCCGAGTGGATGATCCATCTCGGCCTCCTCCAGTGGTCCCCAGCATTACAGATACCAGTCTTCAGCCAATTCGATTCACTCCAAGTGATATCAAGAAACAATTGGAGACACTGGATACTGCAAAGGCTACGGGCCCTGACAACATTCCGGCAGAAGTGCTGAAGACTTGTGCTCCAGAACTTGCTGCTCCCCTAGCCAAGCTGTTCCAGTACAGTTACAACACCGGTATCTACCTGACAATGTGAAAAATTGCCCAAATATGTCCTGTACACAAGAAGCAGGACAAATCCGACCCGACCAATTACCGCCCCATCAGTCCCCTCTCAATCATCAGTAAAGTGATGGAAGGTGTCAGTAACAGCGCTATCAAGCAGCATCTGCTCAGAAATAACCTGCTCAGCAACGCCCAGTTTGAGTTTTGCCAGGGCCACTCAGCTCCTGATCTCATTACAGCCGTGGTTCATACATGGACAAAAGAGCTGAATTCCAAAGGTGAGGTGAGAGTGACAGCCCTTGATATCAAGGCTGCATTCGACCGAGTGTGGCATCAATGGGTATCAGGGACAAATGCTCCGACGGTTGGAGGCATACCTGGCACATAGGAAGATGGTCGTGGTTGTGGGAGGTCAATCATCCCAGCTCCAGGACATCCCTGCAGGAGTTCCTCAGGGTAGTGTCCTAGGCCTAGCCATCTTCAGCTGCTTCATCAATGACTTTCCCTCCATCATAAGGTCAGAATCGGGGATGTTTGCCGATGATTGCACAATGTTCAGCACCATTCACAACTCCTCAGATACTGAAGCAATTCATGTTCCCATGTAACAAAATCTGGACAATATCCAGGCTTGGGCTGACAAGTAGTAAGTGACATTCGCGCCACACAAGTGCCAGGCTATGGCCATCACCAATAAGAGACAATCTAACCACCGCCCCTAGACATTCAATGGTGCTACCATCACTGAATCCCCCACTATCAACATCCTGGGGGTTATCATTGACCAGAAACTCAACTGGACTCACCACATTAACACAGTGGCTATAAAAGCAGGCCAGAAGCTGGGAATACTGCAGTGAGTAACTCACCTCCTGACTCCTCAAAGCCTGTCCACCATCTACAAGGCACAAGCCAGGAGTGTGATGGAATACTCCCCACTTGCCTGGATGAGTGCAGCCCCAACAACACTCAAGAAGCTTGACACCATCCAGGACAAAGCAGCCCACTGGATTGGCACTACATCTCCAAGCATTCACTCCCTCCACCACCGACGCTCAGTAGCAGCAGTGTGTACTATCTGCAAGATTCACTGCAGAAATTCACCAAAGATCCTCAGACAGCACCTTCCAAACCCACGACCACTTCCACCTAGAAGGACAAGGGCAGCAGATATATGGGAACACCATCACCTCCATGTTGCTCTCCAAGTCACTCACCATCCTGACTTGGAAATATATCGTCGTTCCTTCACAGTCGCTGGGTCAAAAACCTGGAATTCCCTCCCTAATAGCATTGTGGGTCAACCCACAGCAGGAGGATTGCAGCGGTTCAAAAAGGCAGCTCACCACCACCTTCTCAAGGGCAACTAGGGGTGGGCAAGAAATGCTGGCATCCAACGACGCCCACATCCCACAAATGAATAAAAAAACACTCCAAAGTTGCTGAACAAAGAGACCTTGGAATGCAGGTTCATAGTTCCTTGAAAGTGGAGTCGCAGGTAGACAGGGTAGTGAAGGCGGCATTTGGTATGCTGGCCATTATTGGTCAGTACATTCAGTATAGGAGTTGGGAGGTCATGTTGTGGCTGTACAGGACATTGGTTAGGCCACTTTCGGAATACCGTGTGCAACTCTGGTCTCCCTGCTATGTTGTGAAACTTGAAAGGCTTCAAAAAAAATTTACAAGGATGTTGCCAGAGTTGGAGGACTTGAGCTTTCGGGAGAGGCTATATAGGCTGGGGCTATTTTTCCTGGAGCATCGGAGGCGGAGGGGGTGACCTTATGGAGGTTTATAATATCATGAATGACATGGATAGGGTGAATAGACAAGGTCTTTTCCACGGGTGGGAAAGTCCAAAACCAGAGGGCATAGGTTTAAGGTCAGAGGGGAAAGATTTAAAAGGGACTCAAGGGAAAACTTTTCACAGAGGGTGGTACATGTACGGAATGAGCTGCCAGACCAAGTGGGTGGAGGCTGGTACAATTACAACATTTAAAAGGCATCTGGATGAGTATATGAATAGGAAAGGTTCAGAGGGATACGGGCCAAATGCTGGCAAACGGGACTAGATTAATTTAGGATATCTGGTTGGCATGAAAAAGTTGGACCGAACGGTCTGTTTCCGTGCTGTACATCTCTGTGACTCTATACACATTTTCTTGCAAATGTCATTCATTAAAATGCTAAACTGAGTAAATTTGACCTTGTATTCCCTTAGCAACTGAGGGTTCCTCTCCCACGGAATCTCGCTATTCACAGATATATCTGTCTATGTAACAAGTGATTCCGTGGTTGATAAGCACTTTGGGTCACCTAGAGGTCATGTCACAAATTCTGCAAAACAGACGTCCAGACCTCCTTTTGTGAATGTGCGCAATCAACAGTG
>NW_025974986.1:0-8186 GCF_021869965.1 Rhincodon typus
CGGGCCTGGACCCTTCATCAGAAAAATTTTCTGATGAAGGGTCTAGGCCCAAAACGTCAGCCTTCCTGCTCCTATGATGCTGCTCGGCCTGCTGTGTTCATCCAGCTCTATGCCTTGTTATCTCAAAAATTATTTGTTGGCTTTAATGCACTTTGGAAGGTCACATGGCGGTGAAAAGACACTATACAATTGCAAGTTTTTCTATTTTAAATTAACAGCATGACAAAAAAAACAAGGTAGAAATAGGAGCAAACAAATCTACCATTCCGATAATCAATGCAGCCTAAATGATTAAAAAAAATGCCTTTTATTCTTCATGCTGAATGAACATAATATTCCTCTTCTACTAAATGTAAATAAACAAAATCAGGCAGAACAATCACGAGATTTGACCAACATCTACATTAATGGCAGTTAAGGAGAGTGTCTGCTGTAGAAATCAAGTGCAACGATCTGATTATAATTGCCAGTTCAAAAACTTATTTACAAAACCCTGCTGTAATCTCACTTATTCAACTGCAATACTAAATAGATCAACATTTAAGTCTGTATCAATTAAACAGCTTTGTGTTTGATACTATCTGAATTAACAAACTGTTTAAAGAAATGTAATAAAAAATTTAGAGATAGTAAGAACTGTCGATGCTGGAGCCAGAGATAACACAGTGTGGAGCTGGAGGAGCACAGCGGGCCAGGCAGCATCAGAGGAGCAGGAAAGTTGACATTTCGGGTCGGGACCCTTCTTCAAAATAAAAAATTTACTTCAATTTCTAGATAAAAAGTGTTTTTTTTTCTTTGAGATAATGGATTGGTCCTGAGAACCGACTTCACATACACAATATGTCCTACATTACAAGAAAGTAACCACAGTGCGAAAACATTGACTGTAAGGCACTTTGAGATGTAATAAGACATGGAAGGTGCTACACAAATATGTCTTTCATTTTCATTCTTGATTGCGTGGAGGTAGCATATAGACTCATAGATTCATACAGCGCAAAAGAGGCCCTTCGGCCCATCGAGTCTGCATTGATATAACCTCCAGGAAAGGTGCGCTAATCCCAATTTACTGCAATTGTCCCATATCCTTCCATGTTATGATATTATAAGTACTCATCCAAATATCTTTTAAAGGTTGTTAGGTTTCCATCCTCCAGTACCTTCCCAAGCAGTGCATTCCAGATTTTGGACATGGTATCCAAAATGACCATTCACATTGGAAATCTCCTCTACAAAATTCAAAAACTTCTTTATGCACAGGTTATTAAGCAAAGAGAGTATATTGAAAAATTACGGTTGTAGAGTTAAGAACAACATAAAAATCTCGCCTTGTTGAGAAAAATCTGCTCAAGCAGAGATAACTTCATTGTAACTACTAAATCCAAAAATAGTTTCCGTTCAAACTCTGGGTTCTTTCTATTAAACTTGCATTTCACAATCCCCCAGTTCAGCAGTTGTCAAAACAGTCACAGGACAAGTATCCTCAGCTGTCTATAATATTGCAGATGACTCAAATTTCAGTCAAGTTTAAATCTGGATTTTCTCTGAGCAAGGACTGAGGGAGCAGACAAACAATGCAAAAAGTACTATGGGTGTTTCACCAGATTTAGAATCGCCTCAGGACAATCCTAAACAAAGGTCTAACCAACACCTAGGACATGAAAATGCAAATTCTTCAAGAAAGTCTAGGACATTCAAATGAGCTGCAACAAACTAAGAAAAGCCTTAAAAAAACCCTTTGCTTTTGTCATTTCCTACAAGGTAAAACATTCCCCCTTTTCTTGACCAGTTTTAATGCATACACCATTCTGAATGTCATTCCTAATTACAGCCTACACAAGCAACAGAATAAAACTCTCTCATCTCCAAACCTCACATCTGCAAAAATACGTAAAGTTCCTGAACAAGGAGGAGAAAAGAATATTAAGCAAATATCCAACTGAATTTCTCCAGTGCAGCTTTCGGGTTTTATCATCCCAAAGCCAAAAGTGCCGACTAAACTGGTTAAACAGTCAAGTTTGAAGGTTAAGCAACTGCTCTATCAGATTACAGTCAATCCAACAGGTAATGCTGGCCCAGTAAGAAACAGTGATCTCTTAACTAACACTAAATGACTTAGCAGCACAATGGGTCTACTGGATAATAGGACATGTCACAACATTGCAAACTTTATAATGTAAAAAAAAGGAAAAGATATCCTATACAGTCTGTAATTTGATGTGTTAGGAAATGTTTAAGAGTCCACCTTTTCCAGATTGGACACTTATTTTGCCGTCACCCTTGACCGAGGAACACAACGTGAGACATGGATCTATGCTTCCACACATTAAGTGGACAAGCTGTGAAGCCCTTAGCGTAAACTGGGGGGAAGAAAGCGAACGTATTGCTTTTAAAGCATAAGATACTCATTGACATAACAATCTGGTGCAGTTATATTCATTCAGCTGAAAAATGAGTTTATCACTCAAAGCACACGTTTAGTAAGCATCTAGTCCACTACCTTCACTGGTGTGAATCAGTTTCTCGGTAAACTGGGAAATGAAAGATTTAGAAAGAAAATAAACATCGAAACTAAAGCTGAGCAGATGCAACAATGATCTCTGGGGGTGGCTCCAGAACAAGTGCTTCGGGTTTTTATTCAAAGAAAGAATTTGCAGCCTTTTGTTAAACTCACATCCAGGTTTTTGGCGACAGCTTCGGTGAGTGGCACCTCGCCAATATCTGGGTCAGGCTCGCACGGTGCACCTTTACTCTTCTGCAGAGGGTCGACCATAAGCTCCTTCTTAAAAAGTCGGTTCACTCTCCCTTGCATTTTCTCCAGATCCCTTCCAGCCAGGGGCAGAAAGTCCGGAGAGCACTTCTCTTTTGCAAAAAAAAACCCGTTTGGAGAACTTTTGCAAACCAAAAAGCTTTTTTTTTGTTTTCACAAAGAAAAAGTTAAACGTTGCTCCAAGCCCTTGGTGAGCAACATCTTCAGTTAAAACAGCGACAACAAAATAAAAAGGGAGCCACGCCACGGGCAGTCGGCGTTCGCGCAAAATCTGATCACATCTCACTCAGAGGCAGAAAGAAAAAGTTTCCAACAACGTTTCCTCCGCCCTTCAACCAGGGAATGCGTGAGTTACAGGACAAAAGGATCTGCCCAAGGTTGCTAGCTATTGGAGCAGTCTCCCCTTCGTGAATACGCCCTGCAAATAATCACTTTACAAATATGCACAGCAGTTCAACCACCGGCTAGAAAACTCTGAAGGGACAAATGCAAAGGGACAACTCCACAACTCTCTCTCTCCAATCCATCCTCAACTCTTCCGGCCACTTTTTTTCCCCTCAAATTCATTCTGCCCTAGAAACTTTGCAAGTTACCCTGAAACCACTGAAAAGTGTGGGACCTGCTGGAAAACAGTATCTTTTATTACAACAAAACGGAGTTCAAACTTTAACTGCACAATTTGTTGGATTTCCTACGTTCTTGCATGCCCCCACCCCCTTTCGAAGAGTGTTTCAGAACTAAATCATTGATGTCCTAAGAGAGTCGACCTAGAGATTTTCTTTTTAAAAAGTCATAAAGACATTAGCTCTCCCACAAAAAGCTGGCTGCAGCTGGGAGTCAATTAAAAGTTTCAAGACTGAGATTGATAAAGCCACTTTTGTAGGTTAAGGCCATGGCAGCAAAGTGGGGTTAAGATACAGATCAGATGTGACTTAACAGAATGGTGATAAAAGACATGAGGAGCTCTCTTGTTCTTACTGTGAAGTTGACCCCAAGGGTTGAGATGCACTTAAAGAATAATAAGTTAGTGATATATGAGATTGAGAGATCAATAATTCTCATTTCAACATATTCTTTAATATTATAAACACACTTGATAACAGAGAAGGATTGACAGTGAGCCAAAAGAGATATTAGGAGCAGATCCTGAAAGCTTGGTCCAAGGGGTGGATTCAAGGAGCATCTCCAAAGACAAGCGCAATTGATGAAGGGAATTCCAGAGGTCAGGTTGGCTGAAGGCACCTGGGATCGGGTCAGGGGAATGTACACGGAGCTAAAGTTGGCAGAATACAAATTTCATAGGAGGGTTAGAGAGGAAATTACAGAGAAGGGTGGGGGATGGAGGGAGAGGGGCCTGCCAGGATTGAAAATAAAAGGGGAGAATCTTGCATGGAAGTGTTATTAGGTGTGGATCTGATGGGTGACTGGGACTTGGTCCATGTTACAATACATGCAGCAGATTTCCATTTAACGTGGAACTTCTGGAGGGTGGAGAGAAGGTAGAGGGGTGCAGGAGAATGTCGGACTTGACAAAAGTATTAAGAGCATTCCTGCAGGTGGTAGTCTGAGGCAAAGATGGAGACAGGCAATGTTATGGAAATGAAAGTACATGGTCAAATAGGACACCAAAGTGTCTCAGCTGGAGACGAAGGAGTGGGAAAAGAATTGTGATCAGGAATCCAAAAGAACCTATTGCTACAGGATAACAAAGTTAAGGGTATCATCGAACTAACCTTGTCAGAGAGGATGATGGTGAGCTAGAACATCATCATCCATGTTGGAACCAATGAAATAGACAGATAATTGTCACGCAATGTTAGATCATGAAGAAGGCGTAGAAGAGGGAAATTTTCATGTCATAGAATCATTTACGTGCAGAAAGATGGTACTCAGCCACTTGATCTTTGTAACTCTCCAATTTTTTTTATTTTGGGTGCCCTTTCAATTTCCATTTAGATGCTTGGCTAGCCTATTTGGCTGGATGGCAGGTTTGAGATGTAGATTGATGCCAAAGTGTGACTTCAATTCCCACACCCTCTGAGGTCACCATGAAGAACTCGCCTTTTAACCTCTCCTTTCTCTGACGCATGGCGGCCCTCAGGCTAAACCACCTCTTGTCCTGTCTTTGTAACAAGAAAGCAGCCCTATGGTCTTCTGCGACTTGACTTGTACCAATTTCCCTCAGAAATCATTGATCGTCTTTAGTTCCAACACCCTCGTACCACTCACTGTATTAAGAAAAAAGTCCCTCACATTCCTTGTGCACCTCTTACACAAAATCTTAAATCCGTGTCCCATAGTCCTTCTACCTTCAGCTTTAAGGAAGTGTTTTTCTTTGTCTACGTTCCCTAAGCCTGTTGTGATCTTGTACACCCCCATCAAATCTCCACTCAATCTTTTTTGTTCCAAAATCAAACGCAGATAGCCCTTGCAACTAATCTCCCACACCTCCCACCATATATCTCGAACTATTCTGACATTAACAGGAAGATCTAATTAAAATTTTTAAATTATCCATGTGTATGATGAAGCTAAATCTGATAGATAAGCACAGTGTCACTGATCAACAAGATGGTAACTGGAGGACATAATTTTTACAGCACCATCAAAAGAACAAAGTGGACATTTGGGAGGATGCCCTGGACTGGCCTCACCACAACATTGGAAAAGCAGAAGACATAATGACTTCCTTCAGTGCTGTAAAATTCTGAGGTTAATAAGGGCGAGGCAGCAGCTGTTATTTACCTGGACTTCAGAAAAGCATCTAAGGCTGTTTACACACAACAGAATGATTCACAAGATGCACACTAATGGGATAGATAGCAACAATCAGATTGTATTAGAGTGGCTGAAAGTCGATAAAGGGCAGCGCTGTGTTGGGAAAGACAGTGTGGAAACAGTTGTCTGGAATTTCACAGGGGTCAGTCAAGCATCACTGCTTTTCTAATGATAGTTTGTGTAAAGGACTTAGAGATGTTGTTCAGGACTACAGATGGTAGAACGATCAATGCTGTTCCAATCATAGTGTCTCAAAATCGTTTCACTTCCCATCCCCCTCTCTAGAGTTCTCCAAGGACTAATCGTTGTCTCCTTTCCCCTCAATGGGCGCCAAACACACAAATTGGAAGTTTACCATGAGGTACGCACTGTGCTTCACCACTACTCAATGCCTCCCTGCCTCTGTACAGTTACCCTCCAATCTTAGATGAGTCACTGTTTCCTACAGTCAAATAGAGGGAAAACCAAAGCCGTCATGTTTAGTTTCTGCCACAAAGAATTGCATACCCTTGCAGATTTCACGCAGTCACCCTAACATTTAATCTCAGTCTATGATCTCATGGGCTCTCAATCACAAAACACACTTGCAACTACCTCTGTAATGTCCAGCAGGTTTGTGTTTATGTTTATGTTTGGGAGGGTGGGGGACAACATTGTCTTCAGAGCCTGGGAAAAAACTTATCCCTCACCCAACATCACAAAAACAGACTTTCTACTGATTATCATTTTGCAGTTTGTGAGCTCTTATTATGCACCAATTGGCTGCCACTTTTCCTAGATAACACTAATGATAACATTTCATACGCTACTCAATCGTAGGTGAAGCACTTTGAGACTCCCTGAGGTCATGAGAAGTGCTATATAAACTAAGTCTTTCCTCCCAGTACTCACAAAGCTTGCTAGACACTGAGCATGAAAGAAACCCAAATACTGCTAAACACTGAAATACCATTAAGTAAATACATCACAAATTAAGTTAACTTCAAATCAAGAAATGTTTTTACATTATGTTGCTTTTCTTTTGTAAGTGAATGAACTTACTTATTTCATGAAGTAGTTATTTAGAGTCATAAGGGGTAGCACAGTGGCTCAGTGGTTAGCACTGCTGCCTCACAGCACCAGGGACCTGGGTTTGATTCCACTCTTGGGCAACTGTCTGTGTGGAGTTTGCATATTCTCCCCATGTCTGCGTGGGTTTCCTCCAAGTGCTCCAGTTTCCTCCCACAATCCAAAGATGTGCAGGTTAAGGTGGGTTGGCCATACTAAATTGCCCATGGTGTTCAGGGATGTGTAGATTAAGTGGGTTTTGCAAGATGGGTCTGGGTGGGATGCTCTGAGGGTCAGTGTGGACTTGTTGGGCCAAAGGGCCTGTTTCCACACTGCAGGGGTTCTATGATGAGGAAACAGACCCTTCAGTCCAACTTATCTATGTCAACCAAGTTTCCCAAACTGAACTAATCCCATTTGGCCCATATCCGTCTAAGCCTTTCCTATTCATGTACCTGTCCAAATGTCTTTTAAATATTTTAACTGTACCTGCATCCACCACTTCCACTGGCAGTTCATTCCACATACAAACACCCGCTGTGTGAAAAAAGTTGCCCCTCAAGTCCCTTTCAAATCTTGCTCCTCTCACCTTAAAATTATGCCCTCTAGCTTTGAACTCCCCAATCCTAGGGAAAAGACCTTTGCTATTCACCTCATCTACGACCCCCATGATTTTATAAACCTCTCTACAGTCACCCCTCAATCTCCTTCACTCCAGCGGAAAAAGTCTCTCCAGCCTCTCCTTATATCTCAAACTGCCCAGTCCTATTGACATCCTTGTAAATCTTTCCTGAACCCTGTCCAGTTTAATAACATCCTTCCTGTAGCAGGGCAACCAGAACTGTACACAATACTCCAAAAGTGGCCTCACCAATGTCCTGTACAACTGCAACATAATGTCCCAACCCCTATACTCAATGGCATGAGCAATGAAGACAAACATGCAAAACACTTTCTTTACCGCTCTGTCTGCCAGTGACGCAACTTTCAATGAACTATGTACTTGAACCCTTAGGTCTCTTTGATATACAACAAAGCAATAGCCTCCTCATCTGCTGAGTTTATGGTGTTTGGTCCATCACTTAGTCTGCAGAGGGGTAATTGGGGGATGGCAGAGCAGCATTTATATCATGCTGCCCTGTCAGTAACAGGGGGAAGCAAATTATCCTACCAATAGACTGAATTTAAAGAGAAAATTAAAGGATTATAATACCCATGCAAAATTCCAGTCCTCCCAGAAGCACTAGTCTCAGTATTAAGCAACCTTTTGGCTTTAGGGCAATATAACACGCACTCCAAATCTTGCAACTTAATGTTGAGAGCCAGTGAGCTGCCAAATGAAACCCCATTCAAACCCCACCCAACACTCCATCAACATTACACACAAAGTTGCTGGAAAAGCTCAGCAGGTCTGGCAGCATCTGTGGAAGCAAAAACAGAGTTAACGTTTCGGGTCCGGTGACCCTTCCTCAGAACTGTTTTGAGTTCTGAGGAAAGTTCACTGGACCCAAAACGTTTTTCCCTCCACAGATGCTGCCAGACCTGCTGAGCTTTTCCAGCAACTTTGTTTTTGTTCCTGATTTACAGCATC
>NW_025974987.1:0-8184 GCF_021869965.1 Rhincodon typus
CCTCTCTCTCTCCATCTCCCTGTCTTTCTCTCCCTCTCTCTCCTGCTATGCTGTTGAACAGAAACAGGCTCGGGACACCTGAGATGGGGGAACAATATGAAGGGGAAGGCCCGTGTGTAGAAACATAGAAACAAAGCAGAACAGAGCTGGAACAGGCCATTCAGCCCTTTTAGCCTGCTCCACCATTCAATATGATCATCACCTCAGGCCCTTCCTTGGTTCACTGGACTCGAAACGTTAACTTTGATTTCTCTCCACATATGCTGCCAGACCTGCTGAGCTTTTCCAGTAATTTCTGTTTTTCTTCCTGATTTACAGCATCCCTCAGTTTTTTTGGTTTTTATACAGAACCTACATGTGCTTCGCATGCAATTACTTTTGTAGTTAATTTCAGTTCATGAGTTTTCCCGATGACATTCCCCCAAATGACAGTACAGACTCCACCCAACAGGAGGTTCAGTGGACATTATCTCCACAACAAGCGGAGTCTGAAAGCTGTGCTGTGACCAAGGGCAGCCTCTGGGCATCGCGCTCACAAAGGTCACTCCATCCGTCAGCACGGGAAGGATTGTGGAGCACGTTCCCCACCCTGAGGAACAGGCTGCCAGTGGTCATTCTCACCAACAGCCCCAGCACAGACCCACGGAGGTGGGGGGTCGGGGGGGGCATTGGTGATGAAACGCAGTGTCACTGCACCAATGCTCTGCTCCATCATCCTCACTGCAACATCCCCCCCCGCCCCCATCATCATGAAGCCTCCTGCTGGAGGCTTTACTCTGTGTCGAACCCCGTGCTGTCCCTGTCCTGGGAGTGTTTGATGGGGGACAGGGTAGAGGGAGCTTTACTCTGTATCTAACCCCGTGCTGTCCCTGTCCTGGGAGTGTTTGATGGGTGTTGCAAAGTTGGGTAGAGTCAATTGGGAGAAAGGAAGTTAGAATTTGGTGTTGGTAAAATGATAGGGAGGGAAAGCGTTGCATGGTCCCTTTAAAAGATGATGTGCTTTTGCTGTACTTAAAGATTTAAAATGGATATCTGTGAGCAGCGGCTTGAAAGTTTGCAAGTACACAGAGAGCACCCAAACTGAAACATTTGTATAGAAAGGCTGTACAGTTCGCAGGCCAAGCAGCAGTTTTTACCAAGACAACAGGTTTTTAACTTTAGCCAATTAATTTGAACCAGTACATCAATACCAAAAATCTATTAAATTTAAGTCTGATGCTTTTAGCAACATTGGACCAATCCTATTGTAAGAAATATTGATATATCATTAAGGGTATAAAAGAAGGGGGCAGTTGGACAAAGACCCCAGAACTAGCTGCCATCTGCCAGAGCTAACAGCCCTCAGCTCTCAAGAGATGATTGCTGGGCTCTCACAGCCTCCTCTATATCTTAGAGAAAGCACCATCTAAATAACAACAATTCCCATGGCACAACTGGTGAATAGTCCTGACAGAAGAATTGACGGAGAATGATAGAACCCCTACAGTGTGGAAACGGGCCATTCGGCCCAACAAGTCCACACCACCCCTCTGAAGATCATCCCACTCAGATCTATTCCCCTAAGCCCACATTTCCCCATGTCTAACCCACCTAACCTAAACATTCCTGGACACTACGAGCAATTTAGCATGGCCAATCCACCTAGCCTAAACGTCTTTGGACTGTGGGAGGAAACCAGAGCACACGGAGGAAATCGCACAGATACGGGGAGAATGTGCAAACTCCACACAGTCAGTCGCCCAAGGGTGGAATCGAACCCGGGTCCCTGGCGCTGTGAGGCAGCAGTGCTAACCACTGAGCCACTGAGCTACCTTAAAGGCACAGAACATTCCAGAAGACACATAACCTGGCTGTATTTTGGAGAGACTAATTTTTTTTATATAAGTGGGACTTATATTTATTGGAACAGCATACTATTAGAATCTTGTTTTATTCGGAAATGGTTAGCAGTTAGAAGGGATTTATTTGGTTTGTATCTAACCCCGAGCTGTCCCTGTCCTGGGAGTGTTTGATGTGGACAGTGTAGAGGGAGCTTTACTCTGTATCTAACCCCGTGCCGTCCCTGTCCTGGGAGTGTTTGATGGGGGCAGTGTAGCGGGAGCTTTACTCTGTATCTAACCCTGTGCCGTCCCTGTCCTGGGAGTGTTTGATGGGGGACAGTGTAGAGGGAGCTTTACTCTGTATCTAACCCCGTGCTGTCCCTGTCCTGGGAGTGTTTGATGTGGACAGTGTAGAGGGAGCTTTACTCTGTATCTAACCCCACACTGCTTTTACACATTATAGTGTGAAGTGTTCCTATTTGGGTGTTTCGGTTTTAGTTCTCCGGGGGTGGTTGGGGGATCAATCTCTGCTTCATAACAGATTCGGGCCTTATCTGGGATTTGGACAGATTTCGGGTGCGAAATGTCCCAGTTGCTTTAAACAGACTTGGGACTAATGTCCCAGATCTTTAAATAAAACTTCAGTGACAAGTGGAAAATATGTTTAATTTTGATTGCCAAATGTGGGGAAATGGCTCTTAACGTTGCTAAAGAGACACTGGGAGTCGAAGATGCTTCTCAAATTTTCGAAGAAAGTTTAGAAACACAGCAAAAGGAGACACTTAGAATTAGCAGACGGGCTAAAATTGGGCTTAACTCGGGATAAGAAGAAAGCAGAAATTGTAACAGAGTTAGCCAAGCATTTAGGCTTATCAGAGAAACTGTCAAGTACAGTGGTGTTAGAAAAAATTTAATTGCAAATGAAACAATTGGAGTTAGAAAGTGAACTTAAAAGGCTGGAGTCAGAAGTAATGTTCAAGTTGGAGAAGATGGAGTTGGAACTTGAAGCATAAAGATCTCAAATGACAGAAGTAAAAATACAAAATAGAAGTGGCGATGAGCAAACTTATCATAGCCAACAGCCTGGTAGGAACATATACAAATATGTCCAAACGTTACCAAAATTCAATGAAAAAAGAGGTGGAAGCCCTTTTCATTTCCTTTGAGAAATTGTCTAAACAGATGAACTGGCCAGAGACAGTGTGGGTAATGTTAATTCAAAGTAAATTGGTAGACAGGGCTAGTGAGGTGCTTGCAGCACTGCCAGAGGTGGTGTCAGAAGACTATGAAGGAGTGAAACAGGCCATTTTGAGTGTCTACAAATTGGTGCCAGAAACATATAGACAAAGGTGCAGAAATATAAGGAAGGAACCAGGTCAGATTTGTGTTGAGTTTGAAAGAGTTAAACAGAGCAACTTGGATAGATGGGTGAGAGCATTAAAGATAGAAAAGACATATGAGGATCTTAGAGATGTTATCCTGCTGGAGGAGTTTAAAAACACTTCCAGAAGTGATAAGAACTCAAGTTGAGGAACAAAAAGTTAAAACAGTGAGAAGACCTGCAGAGATGGCAGGGGAATGCGCATTAGTGCACAATTCGAAATCTAGCTTTCAACAGCAATTTCATTGAGGGATAGAAATTGGGAAGGAGGGGGATCCTTCAATGAAAAAGAAAAAGTAGATCACGTTGGGAACATCTTACCACATGGGAAAAAATAAACCCAAGAGGGTGGAAAAGAGATGAAGGACCTCAGGTGTTTTCACTGTAATAAAGTGGGACACACAGAGTCACAGGGCAGGTCGTTTAACAGGATGTGGTAAAGTGGCTAAACCAGTGGGATTAGTTGAGGTAGTGAAGGAAATCCCAAGAGAAGTTGAGGAGCTGCAGGAGAGCGCACAGCCTAGTCACAGGCTGGACAGTGAGACAGTGCCCGATCTTT
Source organism: Rhincodon typus (assembly GCF_021869965.1). Lineage (NCBI taxonomy): Eukaryota > Metazoa > Chordata > Chondrichthyes > Orectolobiformes > Rhincodontidae > Rhincodon > Rhincodon typus. The sequence continues at coordinate 3,761 of NW_025974987.1, forward strand.
ACAACGCCTTCACTTCTGTTGGTAATGTTTACTCCATAAGAACAGGGGGAGATGGTAAAGAAGTTAACATATTGAGAGATATGGGAGCGGGTCTGTCTCTAATAGTAAGATATGAAAATATGTGCACTGCTTCTGAAATATTGCCCGAGAGCGATAATCTGTGGAATAAATGGAGTGAGATTTAGCGTTCCCTGTGTAAGATAAGGCTGGAAAGTCCAATCAAGACTGGAGAAGTGACAGTGGAATTGATGGAAAGAGTGTCAATTCCAGGAATACAGCTTTTTTTCTTGGACACGATATAGCAGGATCACAGGTGGGAGTGGTGCCCATTGAGGTGGAAAAGCCAAATGAAAACTAGATGAACTGAGGAGTTAAAAGGAAAATACCCTGGAATTTTTATGGACTGCGCGGTGACAAGATCCCGCAGTCATAAGTTAAAGCAAGAAGGAAAAACAAAAGAGAAAGATGAATGAGTTGAGGTCCAGGTAGCTGACGCCCTGTTTGATGAAATGGTAAAGGAAAATCCTGAGCAAGTAGAGGATCAGGCAGAAGTGTTTAGTTCTGAAAGATTAATGGAGGTTCAACAAAAAGATCGGACAATAAAAGGTTTATATCATAAAGCCTACTTGGAAAGGAATCAGAATGTATTCCAGAATGTTATTACCGTAATTATTACTTTGATTATCAAGGGGATCAAGGGTTACGGGGAGAAAGCAGGAGAATGGGGTTGAGGAACTTATCAGCCACGATTGAATGGCGGAGCAGACTCGATGGGCCGAATGGCCTAATTTCTGCTCTTATGTCTTAGGGTCTTGCGGTCTTAACGATAGAATCCTAACGCGGAAATGGGAGACCACGGCAGCCTAGTGCAGAGGGGAAATGGGTGGAAGTTCACCAGATTGTGTTGCCAGTAGCATACAGACAGGAAGTATTGCAGGTAGCACAAATTACCTGTAGGAGGTCATCTAGGAGTGAGGAAGACTCAGGCTGCAATACAGCAGTATTTCTATTGGCCTGAATTACATAAAGATGTGCTGGAACTTTGCTGTACCTGTTATATGGTATGTCAGATGGCAGGAAAGCCACAGGCAGTAATAAATCCAGCGCCTTTGATGCCAATTTCCTCATTTGAAGAACCTTTCACACGGGTTATGTTTGATTGTATGGGTCCCCTCACTAAAACCAAAAGTGGGAACCAGTATTTGCTAAACCTAACATATGTGTCTATCAGATTTCTGGAGGCAATTCCAATATGGAATGTCAAGGCAAAAAAGGTTGTGGAGGAGTTAGTTGTGGAGGGAGATTCAGTCAGACCAAGGGTCCAAATTTACTGCCAAATTATTTAAGGGGGTCATGGAAAGTACAGGCATCATGCATTTTAAATCAAGTGCATAGCATCCTGAATCCCGGCTGTATTGGAAAGGTGGCATCATGCTCGAATGACAATGCTGAGGGCTTATTGCCAGGATTACCCAAATGATTGGGATATGGGTGTCCCATTTATATTATTTGCCATTACAGATGCTCCAAATGAATCGACTCAGTTTACTCCATTGGAATTGATATTCAGAAACAAAGTAAGAGGGCCTTTAAAATTAATGGAGGAAAAGTTGATAGGGCCAAAGTCAGAGATCTCACAGTTGGATTATATATCTGAGGTGAGAGAAAGATTAAACAGAGTTGGTGAATTAGTTAGACAACATCTGAAGGTCGCACAGCATTTGATGAAGCAAGAAGCAGATAAAAACTCCAAAATTTGTACTTTTGCCCGTGGGGGAAAGTATTGGTGTTACCAGTGGTAGGAGATCCCTTCAAAGCATGGTTTAGTGGTCCCCATCAGATTGATAAGTAAAGTCAGGTGAATTATCTGGTAAAGATGCCAGATAGGGAAACAATTTATCAGGTATGTCATGTGAACATGCTGAAATCTTACTATGACAGGGAAAAGGATCGGAGAAACAGGTATTAGTTACTGCCACTCAGAATGAGGAATCAATTCCAGATGATTTGGATTTTGCTGTACCTCAGAATAAATTGAATAATGAGGAAGTCCTTAAAGAATGGGATAGGGCAGTAAGCTATCCGTCTCAGGAACAGAGAACAGAATTGAAAAACTTGTTACAGTGCAATGAGGACCTATGTACAGATAGAATGGGGAGAACTAACACCATAGTACATGAGGTTGATGTAGGGAATGCTGTTCCGATAAAACAACGCTCCTACAGGCTTAATCCTCTCGAGGCAGCACAAGTTCAAAAGGAAGTGGAAGCAATGCTCCAAGATGACATCACAGGGCCGAGTGAAAGTGAGTAGAGTTTGCTGATCGTGTTGGTTCCCGAACCCGATGGTACTCAATGATTCTGCATGGATTATCAGAAGGTCAACGCTGTGACCAAATCTGCCTCACACCCAAGGCTGGAGGATTGTGTGGAAAAAGTAGGACAAGCCACTTACATCACCAAGTTGGACACACTTCACGATTACTGGCAAGCATCTTTGTCGGAGAACAATAAGAACTGAAAATTTTGGTGGACAGAACAATGCCAGGAGGTATTTGAGATTGAAAAGCAGTGTAAACCACTGCACCAGTTTTAGCCATGCCACGTTTTTTGAAATCCTTCAAAGTTGCCATCGACACAAGCGATAGGGGTTGGAGCTGTGTTGTTACAGGAGGATGATTGTGGAATTGAAAGGCCAATTGGTTATTTTTAAAAAAAAACTCAGTATCCACCAGAAAAAAAATTCAACCATTGTAAAAGAGACATTGAGTTTGAGACTGGCCTTACAACATTTTAATGTTTATGTTGCAAACAATGCATCAGAAATGACTGCGTACACTGATCACAACCCTTTGACATTACTGGAAAGATTTAAGGACAGGAACACCAGATTATTTCATTGGAGTATCACATTACAAGCATTTAATTTACAGATCATACATGTTGCGCGTCGTGAAAATATTATTGCAGATGCTTTATCATGAGTTTAAAAAAAATGCTTATACAAGATAGAAATAGTAGTATTCAAAGTTATATATAAACAGAATTAGTAAAAAAATGTGTAACTCTAGATTAATGAGTTATGGATCGAGTAACATAGTGGAGTTAAGGTATTTTTTAAAAAGAAAAAAACAGAAAAAAACTGAATTTCTGAAGAAGGGTCTAGGCCTGAAACGTCAGCCTTCCTGCTCCTCTCATGTTGCTTGGCCTGCTGTGTTCATCCAGCTCTACACCTTGTTATCTCAGAAAAAACTGAAGCCATCTTTTCATAATGATGGTTCATTTTTTAGGGGGGGAGGTGTTGTGAATTTGGGTAGAGTACTTGTGGATTAGGAGGTAGAAAGTTAGAATTTAGTGTTTATAAAATTCTAGGGGGGGAAGCCTTGCACGGTCCCTTTAAAAGATGATGTGTTTTTTCTGTGCCTAGAGAGTTAAATGGATATCTGTGAGCAGCAGCTTGAAAGTTTGCAAAGACACAGAGAGCACCCAAATTGAAACATTTACATCGAAAGGCCGTACAGTTAGTGGATCAAGCAACAGTATTTACCAAGGCAACAGGCTTTTGAATTTAGCCAATCAATTTGAACCAGGTACTTCAATACAAAAAACCTATTAAATTTAAGTCTGATGGTTTTGACAACAATCCTGCTAAAAGAAATATTGATATTCATCAAGGGTATAAAAGAAGGGGCAGTTGGACAAAGCCCCCAGAACTAGCTACCATCTGCTAGAGCTAACAGCCCTCAGCTCTCAAGAGACAATGACTGGCTCTCACAGCCTCCTCTATGTCTGAAAGAAGCGCCATCTAAATAACAACAGTACCAATGACACAACTAGTTAATATTCCTGATAGAAGAATCGACGCAGCAGACACAGAACATTCTGGAAGGCATATAACCTGACTGCAGTTTCGAGAGAGTAATTTTTTTTTGTATAATTGGGACATGTATTTATTGGAATGGCATACCATTAGAATCTTGCTTTATTCGGGTATAGTTAATAGAAGGAATTTATTTGGTTTGTGAATAGTGTAGTTAATTTGTTCACTGTTAGAGTTAGATAAATAAATTGTTACTTGTTGATTGTAAAGTGAGTATCAGGGATTTATTTTATTTAACCACTAGAAGTTGCTGAAAGGCAGGTTACGCCAAATTTCACCCTCCTTTTACAGATTATAGGGCGAGGTATTCCTCTGTGGGTGCTTCAGTTTTCGTTCTCGGGGGTGCGGTGGTTCTACCTTCACTTTATAACATGGTGATGGTGTAGAGGAAGTGTTTGATGGGGGACAGTGTAGCAGTGTAATCTGTATCTAACTCCGTGCTGCCCCTGTCCTGGGACCGTTTGATAGGGTCAGTGTAGAGAGAGCTTTGCTCTGTATCTAACCCTGTGCTGACTCTGTCTGGGAGTGTTTGATGGGGTTAGTGT
>NW_025974988.1:0-8184 GCF_021869965.1 Rhincodon typus
TAAACATCTTCCACTTGCCTGAATCCTGCCTGCCTCTTGTGTCTTTGCCCCGGGTTGGGAAAAATGCTCCTACAGACTGGCGCTGCGAGTAGGGTGCCCTGCCTGAAGCTGGTACACCTTGGGCCACAGTCTGTGTGAGTATGTTTATTTACCATGCTTTCTAGCTAGCATGGTGGAGGGCGCCTATAAACCAGGGCATAAAACAAACTTTTAGATTGGAGCGAATATGAGATCAGGTATGGTGGAAGTGGGCGCTGGGCACGAGAGCACGTGAAATAATGTGAGAACGTGTGAAATAACATGAGAGCAAGAAATAAGAAAAAGGAGGTTGCAAGTCCTGGCTCTATCATTCGCAAAATTAAGAGAAAACACAAAGTGAAATAAGAATGATAAAGAAGTGAAATAAGAGGAAAACAATGAGCAAAACAAGAGGAAAAAAGGGAAATTTAAAAAAAAACAAAATAAGAGGAAAACAAGAGTGAAATGAGAGGAGACAAAGTGAAACAAAAAAGACCAGGAATCTCTGGCACAAGATAACTGTGGGGTCAGAAAACAACAAGGGTCTGGGAAATAATAAAACAGCAAAATAGAAGCGGCCACAGTTGGGAGAGTCGTGGGAAGTGGCAGAGAAGGACTGTGGAAAAACGGGCTGGTGTCCAAACCGGTCCATTCTGCACAGTGTGTTTGAAAAAGAGTGCAGAAACATGCTGAAATAGCTACAGTGTTCATAAGAAAGATAGAGAGCGAGATGGCTCTCTGTACTAGTTCACTGAATCTTGTAGAGGTGTTAACACTTTGTGATCTGGTTTGAATGCACCTTTGTTTGTTGATTGCTAAATGTTGTCTTGTGCAATTTGTGTGCTTTTGTTCCCTAGAGCTTGAGATCTGGGGGTGCTTTGAAGTTAGCTTGCATTTTGGGAATGTGTGGTCATTTAAATGTGTGGTGTGCCTGTGTACGTATGGAATATGTATGGTTAATGTGATGTCCATTTAAGAAACTCAGTGGTTGTGCAAAGCAGAAGTCTATAACGAAATGTTGATTTTAAAAGTTAGTTTGTAAAGCTTGTTAAAATTTACCTTTTAGAATTGGCTCTGCATTGTGTTTGGACTTTGGGTAAACTTTAATTTCAGAAATTATCATGTTTGGAATTTCATTTACAGGCCAGAAATGAACTTCCAAAACCTGTTTTAACACTGTAAAGATACTGTAATGTGAAAGTATGCAAATGATAGGAAATTTGGAATGCAATTCTCTTTGAACATAATTCTAATATGTTCTAAAATCTGAGAAAGCTGATAGATGAATTAGAAAAGAAAAACTTAACAGAGAAGGTGGTTCAGTACTAATTAACCCATTATGTTTGACATGAAATAGATGGAAACTTTCTTCGAAATTTTAAGTCCATGTATGATGATATTTTATTGCTACTGGGTGAAGTAATCTGTGGATAGAGAACTGGAGGATAAAAAGCAAAAACAAGTTAATGAAGTACTCAATTGGGCAATGAAAACAGAAAATAACCAAGGGAATATTAAGAAACTAGTAGCAGTTGTTACAGGGTGTATGTAGCGTGACTCGACCAGCACCCTCAGCCAACAGATTGAAATAAAAATTGCAGATTGTGTGATCAATGCTTGTATATGTATGTGTGCAAAAATACTGAAGGTAGTATTTAAGGAATGGACTTGTTGGAACAATTTGGAGCTGTGATTAGCATGTGAGAAACAAAGATTGATTGGGAATGCTGGTTTAAATTTAGAAGGTGAAGGATTGCATGCTTCCTGAAGAGTATCTGTGCTGCCACAGTTGAGTGGGAATGGGACCCTGAGAATCCCTACCATAAATTAGCAATGATGTGCCCCAAATTATGGGCAACCACCAAAACAGAGTTCGGGAGATGAGATATAAAACTGGTTGAAATACCTGGAAATGTACAAGATAAAGAGATTATGAAAGACCGGAGAAACAAGGAGAGAGACATGATTGTACCTCCCGATTTGGAGCAGGGAGAAGAAAGACAGGGTCGAGTTAAGGAAGAGCCATTAGATGGGGCCAGATACAAAATGCATGTTTATAGATGGGGCGCGGATGTATTATGATGGTGTTGTCTGGACAGGGTGGGCCGTGGTTAATTTGAAAGGGGAGCTTTTATCAAGAGAGAGGATAGAAGGATGTTACTCTGCACAGGTAGCTGAATTAAAAGCACTTACTGCAGCCCTGAAGTTAGGAAGGGGACAAAGGGTTAGCATCTACACAGACAGTAGGTATGCCTTCGGTGTAGTCCATGGCTACATGATGGCATGGGCAAGGCGAGGTGTGTTACTTCGAATGGTAGTGCAATCCAGCATGAGAACCTAGTCAAGGACCTAATGGCTGCAGCTATGAACCAAAAGAAGCAGCAGTAATTAAAATAAAAGCATACAGGAAAATTCAAACACCAGAGCAAAGAGGGATTAGTTATGCAGGTAGTGCAGCAAAAGCAATGTTAGAACAGGAAGTCGGAGATAGTAGGAACTACAGATGCTGGAGAATCCGAGACAACAAGGTGCAGGGCTGGATGAACACAGCAGGCCAAGCAGCATCATAGGAGCAGAGAGGCTGACGTTTTGGGCCTAGACCCTTCATCAGAAAAAGGGGGAGGGGAAGGGGGTTTTGAAATAAATAGGGAGAGAGTGGGAGGCGGATAGAAGATGGATAGAGGAAAGGATAGGTGGAGAGGAAACAAACAGGTCGTCCCCTCCAGCTCCACCACACCCAGCACTTTTCCCTGCAACTGCAGGAAGTGCTACACCTGCCCCCATACCTCCTCCCTCACCCCCATCCCAGGCCCCAAGAAGACTTTCCACGTCAAGCAGATGTTCACCTGCACATCTGCTAATGTGGTATACTGCATCCGCTGTACCCGGTGTGGCTTCCTCTACATCGGGGAAACCAAGCGGAGGCTCGGGGACCGCTTTGCAGAACACCTACGCTCGGTTCGCAATAAACAACTGCACCTCCCAGTCGCGAACCATTTCAACTCCCCCTCCCATTCCTCAGACGACATGTCCATCCTGGGCCTCCTGCAGTGCCACAACGATGCCACCCAAAGGTTGCAGGAACAGCAACTCATATTCCGCTTGGGAACCCTGCAGCCCAATGGTATCAATGTAGATTTCACAAGTTTCAAAATCTCCCCTCCCCCTACCGCATCCCAAAACCAGTCCAGCTTGTCCCTGCCTCCCTAACCTGTTCTTCCTCCCACCTATCCCCTCCTCCCACCTCAAGCCGCACCTCCATCTCCTACCGACCAACCTCATCCCGCCCCCTTGACCTGTCCGTCCTCCCTGGACTGACCTATCCCCTTCCTAACTCCCTACCTCCATTCACCTTTCTGCTCCTCTCTGCTCCTATGATGCTGCTTGGCCTGCTGTGTTCATCCAGCCCTGCACCTTGTTGTCTTAGAACAGGAAGTGATAACCATAGCAGCTGCGAAAGAGCAAGAAGCCAAAGATGATGAATGGAACATTTTAAATTTACAAGCAGCAGCTAGCTCAGAAGAAAAAGCAGAATGGATTAAAGACGGGACTGCGTTAGGAGCAGATGATATTTGTAGAAAGGAAGGTAGAGTGGTAGCCCCACATTCTGCAGAAGGGTCTAGGCCCGAAACGTCAGCTTTTTTGCTCCTCTGATGCTGCTTGGCCTGCTATGTTCATCCAGCTCTACATCTTGTTATCTCAGATGATGTACAATGTTTACCATCGATTAGCACAGGTAGGGAGAAATAAAAATGATACAGTTGATATGTAATTGTTGGTGGTGGAGAGGAATGGGGAGAGACATAGCTAAATTTTGTCAAAGATGTACTGCATGTGCAGAGACAGAACCAGGACAGGGAATTAGAATTAAAACGAGCCATCAGGCCAATCCAAGGGGGACATGGGAACACATTCAGATGGACCTCATAGGACCACTCCCACAAAGTCAGAATGAGAAATTCTATCTGGTCATGGTTGAACAGTTTACCAGATGGGTAGAAGCTTTCCCCACAAAAGACTGTTCTGCAACCTCAGCGGCAAAAATACTGGCAGCAGAAATAATACTGGAGTTGTGGGGAGGTCCCCTACAAATAGATCCAGACCAAGAGACCCACTTTATTGTCAAGTGCCTGAAGGAAGCATGTAAACTACTGGGAATAACACAAGGGTATTTAAGATGTGGAAGCATTGGAAAAGGTGCAGAGGAGATTTACCAGGATGTTGCCTGGAATAGAGGGAAGGTCTTACGAGGAAAGGTTGAGAGAGCTAGGGCTTTTCTCTTTAGAACGACGAAGGATGAGAGGTGACTTGATAGAGGTGTACAAAATGATCAGAGGTATAGATAGAGTAGACAGCCAGAGACTTTTTCCTAGGGTGGAGGTAGCTATTACGAGGGGGTATAGTTTTAAAGTGAGTGGAGGTAGATATAGGGGAGACGTCAGAGGTAGGTTCTTTACTCAGAGAGTGGTCGGGGCGTGGAATGCATTGCCAGAGAGGGTAGTGGAGTCGGCCACATTAGGGCATTTAAGCGGCTATTAGATAGGCATACGGATGATAGTATTAGGTAGGGGTGGAGGTTAAATAGACCTTAGGATTAGGGTAAAAATTTGGCGCAACATCGTGGGCCAAAGGGCCTGTACTGTACAGTGCCGTTCTATGTTCTATGTTCTATGTTCTTTGTTCTATATCCCCTACCATCCACAGAGCTCCGAGATGGCAGAGAGAATGAATAGAACACTGAAAACAATGCTCTGACTGAGGTAATGATAGAGAAGGGGTTAAATGGACCCTTTCCTTTCCCTACCAGCCATTCTGATGGACCAGAGGGCAGCACCCTCTCGGACCAGTAGACTAACACCCTTTGAGCTCATGACAGGACAAGCAATGACACTCCACCAGGACTTAATCACGGGGTGGGGGGGTGAAGTAGAACTGACTAATAGCAAGGGACAAGTCTGGGATTACATGAAACCCTTCTGTAAGCATCTACACATACCATCATGGACAGGCACCAGACCAGCAGCTTGTCAAGGGCTGGGAGCCTGAGGGACACCCAGGACAAACAGAAGCGCCAGCCCCAGGATCAAAGGTCCTGGGGAAAATAATCCCAAACAAGGAAGCCTTGTCCTCCTGAATGGACGGACCTCTTGAGGTAATATTATCAGGTAACAGAAGCGCACTTATTAATGGCAATGGAACTGGTAAATGGAGACATCCTACACAGCGAAGAGTATATAATAGTTATCGAGTGACTGTCCAGCCTGCGAGTCTGGTATTCCCTCTCTCCCTTCCCTCATGCGTGCGTGCCAACAAACAACAGGAACAGGATCTTCAACCCCACGACAGCAACCAGAACAGATTAAGGTCGCATTTAAATGTATGTAACGTGGTTGCACGGTAAAGACTGTAATTAAGAACATTGCTGAAATTAACGTGAGTATGAAAATGCTAATCCTCTGTGGGTTCCTCTTTTGATCCCACCGGAGGCTGATAGGCGAGTGGAGAAGAGGAATTTGAATGTTACTATGTTTTTATACTTATCACATGTGTATGCTAGAGAGCATAATGTTTCCAATTGCTGGGTCTGCATCCATGTCCCCATACACTCTAAGGGAGGGATACCAATGCGACCCATCTCCTTTAATGCTTCAGAATTAGCTGAATGGGTATTAAGACAGAATTGTTCAAAACAGGGAGATAGAGACAGGCATCCTGCCAACAGCAATAAGTACGTGCTAAATACTGACCAAGATAGGGCACAATGGAAAACAGCAGGGTATAACCTGACCACCTTTATACGATGGTATCAACCCAACTACACGATCTCACGACAAACCCCATCACATTGACTAACACATCAGAGATAGGGAGAACTGACGGCTTGATCTGCCGAAGAAGAATTGAAAACCAAGGAAAAGGACCACCCATGGGATTTAGTAACTGCACCCAGAGTTATAACATCTCCACATACCCTCTCCCAGGACCCAACAGTGCACAGTTCCTGACCAAGGGATCCCTAAACGCATCTCTCCTCGCACACGGTGGCCCTAGCCTCCTGACCTTCAGGAACCTCATGAGTAACGGAACGTTCCAACAACACTGGTACCCTGACGTTATTACCCGATTTGTCCCATACAACGGCACCTACGTTGTCTGTGTGAGCACAGAGTCTATGCCCAGCTATCCCCAACCTGGACAGGGTCATGTTACTTAGCCTATGTGGTACCGTTCATATGCCACACAGCGACCCTCCTGCAGATGTCACTAGGATGACACAAACGTGCAATTTCAGGAGCAGATGGGCTCCTCTCCATATTCTTACCCTGGTACAGCACAGACAAGTTATCTATCAATCTGGCTAGAGTCTTAGAGCAAGTGGCCAATGACACCTCATGAGCTTAGAGCAAAATAAAAGCGGAAATGGTCGCCATACGAACTATGGTATTTCAGAACTGAATTGCCCTCGACATGACGTTAGCCAAGAAAGGGAGTACATGTGAACTCATCAGAAAGGAATGCTGCACATACATCCCCGATAACTCAGGAAATTACTGATTTGGCCAATCATATTCGAAAGGAAATGAACAAACTTAAACAACGCCCATCTACAACCCTATGGAGTTGGACAACATGGTGGCCGGGATCCCTTGGGACGTCCATTGTACAGGGAATACTAATATTTGTTGTAACACTGTCCTTATGTTACATTGTCTTTGTCTTGTAAAATGCATTATGACCATTATAATGAAGAAGATGACTGCAGAAGAGCCATGGACGAGGAGGTGGCTCTACTACACACCATCAAGCCAACAGACTACTAGTGGAACTGCAAAGACCACCTCATCAAACGACAGCAAGAGGATCATGGGTGCAACATCACTTGGTGAAGAATACTTTTGGAATTTGATTTGGACTTTTGTACTCTGATTTGGACTGCTTGAATTAATAGTGGCCCTGCAGCCATAATTTGGATTAGGGCCAAAGGGAGAATCTGTAGGAATGACGTGTACATGGCTATGTAAGGTAACCTGTACCTGAACACACTAAGCGGCCCATACCTACTTACAAGATGGCAGAAAGAAGCTAAGCGAAACGAAGCAGCCTGCTCACACAGTGAAATACAATGGTACCTTTGAACAGAACTGCTGGAGGCTCAGTAAAACAACTCTGTATGTTCCCATCCGAGACAGTTCTGATAAAAGGATGCCTTAGGACAGGTAAATGACCAATTCCAGCTTTATTTATGAAAGGATGAATGTCCCAGTAAATGAATAACGTCAGGTGCGAGATTAGGTCCTTAAACAGCTGCAAGGATAACAGCTAAAGTTATTTCGTAGTAAATAGTTGCCTCTTTGAAACTACCAGCGATATTAAACAGCTTCTAGCTAAAAATGCTGTAATCATAAAAGTTTGTTTCAATATATAACCAGGATATAATACAAGACTTAAAAAATCATTTAAGCTCAGATGGAAAGATTAACTAGCCTTAGAAGACACCTTCTCTTATGCCCTGAACAAGATAGATTGATTACAACCCATAAATGACAAAATGTTGACAGTAGAAGTAGTTGTATAACATTACACTTGTCATTAACTTTATAACAGAAATTAATGTTATAGCAATTAGTTAAAACCAACTGAGTTTTTATTTTTACATTATGTAACTGGGACAGTGGGAAACAAAAAGGAGTAACTGAATGTGATAAAAGACAGCACCAAAACACAATCGGTAATAGATTTCGAGCTGTCCTTACAGATAAACAAGGCTGAGAAAGACCCGAAGGAGTACAGCCATTAAACTTTTGGACTGTCAATGAATTGGATGCATAGGAAGATCCCAAGGCCTAGCGATTACAATGTCTAGCTAATACCATAAGATCATGGCAACCTGGGACTGTCCATGGAAGTGCCCATCACTGATTAGGTGTCCCACAGGATGAGGGTTTGGATTAGGGGGAAGGACAGTGACTATGTTGTATTTGATTACTGCAACACAAATGTGTAAAAATGCTGTATTTCTTTGTAAAAGCAGAGGGTGTGTCATTGATCTATCCTCCAAAGCCAGATTCGGGGGAAGACCCTTCGGCTTTCTTCCTGCACAAACCAGTTTCTGCTTGAATAAACATCTTCCACTTGCCTGAATCCTGCCTGCCTCTTGTGTCTTTG
>NW_025974989.1:0-8184 GCF_021869965.1 Rhincodon typus
TCTTACCTCCCCCTACCCCAAACTGTATCCCCCCCCTCTCTCTGCACACCCCTCAGCACCTGCCCCACCGTTTCCACCCCGTCTCTCCTTCCCCTCCCCATGTCTCTTCCTGCCCCCCCATGCCCTGTCTCCTACCCCCTTCCCCTTTCCCTGCTTCTCCCCTCCCCTTTCCCCGCTTCTCCCCCACTTTCTCCGCTTTCCTCTCCCTGCCCCCCACCCCCCGCTTGCCCCCCTTCTTCCTGCTGCCCCTACCTTCTGCCCTCTGCCCACCCCCCTTTCTTTCTCTCTCGATATTGTAAGCACTACCAAAGTCCATTAGCTTCACAGGGAGAGGTAGTCACCAGATTAATGATTCAGAGATCTGTTTTGGGGACCTGGGTTTGAATCCCACCATGGGGTACCGTTGATTTTTTTCAATTCAATAAACACCTGGAATTACAAGTTTAACAATGTTTTTAATAAAATCCATGTCATTCATTAATGCCCTTCATGAGGGGCTGAAGGGCCTCCTACATGCTGTAAAACGATAATTCAATCCAATGGCCAATGCAGGCTGTTACAGCTCTCTACAGCGTGGTTGGAATTCGCCACGGAACATGGGCTGAATTTGTTTTCCCCATTGCCATGTGGCTTTAGGTAATATTTAATTTCATCTAAAGACATATGTACGTGAATAGATAAGTGTGTAAATCTCAGCACACACATTTCCATTCGTGTGTATAAATCTGAACTGATGTGACTGTTGTTTTATTTATGAATTTATTGATGTCATGTCAGTTCAATTGGTAGAAGAAGATTTACTTTTTTTTATGGATTTTTGACCTTGGGCTGAGCCGAGACACTTTAACCCAATGGGGTACTTTCCCCAAGTAATCACTGCTGTAGGTACAGTTACACAGCAATGTCATTATTGCAAGCCACAGGGAGACCAGTAAGTTTTAAAAACAAATGGCTAAAACCCACTATTGATTAAACACTATTGACCTTTTTGTAGGCAATGTCTAACTAAAAGAACAGAAAGTGATATACCCCGTCTATAATTTAGCGCATTGCCCTCTCCATAGAATTATTGTCCATGGTTCCTCTTAGATTCTGCTAGGTGTGTTGTCCCCATTGTGGTCAGTAGTAACTGTGAGTGGCCATCTTTCAGGCCTTATCCTCAGTTTTCAGAGTTCCTTAAATCCATCAGCATCAATCATGATTGTTGCAATCCTTCTTCCCCTCGGTGACATCAGAACAAACCTCTCTCTCAATGCCACCCGCCCACCGAGGCCTGCAGGAGGCAGTATGGAAACTGGAAGACTGTCTCCCTCCTGCATCTGGTTCTGGTTGACCACACCAAGCTGCTGCTATCTGAGAGTATTTATTATGGACATTGCAAAAGAAGAATACTGTGGTCCCTGTGGAAATGGCATCCAGTGGATCAGATCTGGTGGAACCTGCAGCTATTAACGTGGAGTTCATTCGCACTGTGCACTCCTATCATCTGCAGAACTGTGTGAGTAACAATCAGCATCTTAGTGAGGGGGATAGAACACTGGCAACTCTTCACTTATCCTGAAGATCGAAGATCACATGACAGGTTACTATCCATGCCATCTTCTTAAAACATTCTTCAAACCAGAGACTGCAATGTCCTTTTTTATTCACCAGTTATGATGCACACTTCTCCATAATCAATCAGTCAGTATTCTCAATGCAGTTGATACAGAATCCAACCTTTTTTTTAAAACAATAGCACTTGATTAAATGGAATATACATCATGAACAAAGCTGACAATGGGTTTATGTGAGAGCGAATTACTCAGATGGGACTTCAGAGCAGACGAGGGGAAAGGGCTGTCTAGTGCTAGTGGCAAGGCACGTGGTACACCCTTGTATTAGTACCTTCCTGGAGGGTGGGCTGTGCCCTTGTGCTTGCACCAGCTCCAATACAACACAGACTCCTCCTCCACTGACAAGTTCATCTAAGTCAAAGACAGCATCTCAAACCCGCAGAGAAAATCCCAAATGGAATTGAAAGCATTTTGAGCATGTGTGATGGGAAAACAAAATCAGCTTGAAATTTATTTAAAACAAAGTTTAAAAACATTGTTACAGCAACAAAAAAAAACAAATTTACAGGATCTGTCTTCTTCGGTCTGGGTGCTGATGATCTGTTAAAATAAATGGTGCGGCTGATGGGACGAGGGGCCCAAGGATCCAAAGTCAAACCCCGAGAGGAGCTCAGTTGCTGGATATTCCAAGATGCCGGAAATAGTGACCTTAATTAAAAGGCTGGATTAAACCTAAAATTATAAAAAGGACGTTCTCAGAAAAATTGCATCATTTTCCGTAATAAATATGGAAGTGGAGGTAGTCTCCATGAATAGTCAAAGCTAAAGCCCTTAAAAAGTGCTATATGCAGGACAGCGCCTCCTGCCAGAATACTGTGCTGCCTTTATGCCCAGGTGATGGAGGCAACGGGAGTGAGATCTCTGGCTGCAGCCCCAGGCACCACAACCGCATGTTGTTCTTGCTCCCGGAGTCTCTGCTGCTCCAGGAAGGTGACCAGCTTGTCTCTCATCTTGACTACCTCAATCATCTCCTTAAAAATCCTCTCCTCCTCCAGGTGGTCCTTACTTGTCTTCAGCGACTCTGTAAGAAATGCAGGCGACACGTGAGCAAGATTTAAACATTAACGTTTTGTAAGGTGAAAATTTGTATTACCTAGCACCTCAGAAACTGGAACGTTCTCTCCTGCCCACCCACCGACCCCTGATACAAAAGCAAACGTCACCAATTGGAATCATTCTGAAGTTAACTGGTACCCAAACGCTGGTGGGGAAATTTGCAGAGTTGAAGACACTGGGAGAGGTGCTGGTTAAAGAGATGATTAGATTGAGGTTATTTGTATTTGGCTTCAATCGCAGAGAGATGCTTGACCACTGTATTGGGGGGTAACAGTTGCTACTGAACCTGAGAAAGCAGCAGTTTATTTGTGTGTTATTCCTTCCCAATTTGATCCTCCTCAACAACCAGCATTTTTGATTGATCTGCACAGACAATACAATTTTCACTGTAAAATGTCCACTTATTGAGGAGAGTTCTCTCTCACTGCCCCAACCTGTCACCACCCTGCAATACATGATGTAAGCTGGCTTAATGTGCACTGTCATTTGTTGCCAGTCTCTTTCAGATGCCCACATAGCTTAAGTGCAGGTTGCCCACGCCAGCTGGCATCGCTAGACGTCAGTAGGAAATACCAAAATTAGGACGTCCTCTGTTTGTCGGTCTGGGATGACTTTGCTCGTAATTCCTTATCTTGGTGGAATTGAACTCAGGAATTCATTGCGTAAAAGACCCATCCCAGAGGTCCATTACTGCAGTGACAATATTTTAGCAGATAGCTGCATTTTCCTCTAGACTGGGATGAAAAGGACACCAGGTAGACATCAACGTCAGAAAGGGATGTGTTTTTGCAGATATTTTCAAGCCAGTTTACAGATGTTATGACACGCTAGAGCAGGTGGGGTTTGAACTCAAACCTCCTGGCTCAGAGGTAGGGACACTACCACAGCACCACAAAATCCTAAAATGCAGTTGTAATCTTAGAAGTGACTGCAGTCTCTCTCATTACGGGCTGCCAGGCCATGTTTTAGCTCATTCTCTTATTTCAGCATCAGTGAGCAAAGGTTCACAAGCAGGAGAACCGTGAGATGTTTTGTGGTAGGACATGGGTTTGTCCTTTTAAGTCTGCAGAGAGGGTACATCACTGAATCCTCACTGTCTCACCTCCTTGCTACAGCTCCCCAGAACAAAGTGCTTATCCAATGAAAATCAGCCTCCACCCCCATCCTGCTCTTACATTCTGAACAGGTGGTTGCAGAAGGCCATTGGGCAATAAACAAGCTGACTCAAACTCAGGGAAAGGCTGGTGTATGGGCAGTAACCTAGAGAGAACTCAAACTGTCGCAGCTACAAGCCTTGAACAAATCCTGATATATTTTTCAGGTATTATTTTATGGGATGTGGGTATTGCTGGCAAGGTCAGTGCACTGCAGGCCTTCGTGCTTCCATTGACTTTGCAGTGATCCTCATTCTGTGAATGTTGAGTGAAGGTAGATTCAGGCACTCAGGATTGAAGCTTGCTGAGTGGGTTAACAGGCTGAGGGAAAGGACAGGAAATTGGGGAACTGCTTTCAAAAGGTTTTCTTAACACTGATATCTGGTAGTAACTGGTCTCTGCAAAGGGGGACATTCCCAATACTCCAGTGCTATTGCACTACTCACAAACTAGTAGAAAACACTAAGTACACAACAGGGAAAGGAGCAGGAATGTGGGAAAATGCAGGAAAATAAGGAGAGATGTTTATAGGAGTATCACCTACCATCCATGTCCATGTACCTCCTTAGATCCTGTTCCAGCCTACTCTTCTGGTCCTCCAGTTCCAGCTCACGCCCCCTGAATAATTCAACACAAAAATGATCAGGACTTCTTCAGATCAAATAGAGTCTCAGCTCCAGTAAGACACCAAGTTTAAGGAACATATCTCTCTCATGTTCAAAATCTTTCTCATAAAATTACTTTGGTCGTTGTCTCTTTTGAATGTTCTTTGCTTTTTCCTCCTTAAGAAAAGCAACCAGCAGGGATTGTGTTTCACTGAGACACAGTTACTATCATTATAAGACTTTCTAAAAACGAACATCGAAATTGGAGCTGGATAGGCCAATTGACACACAAGCTTGCCTTTGCCCATCGACAAGATCTGCCCAAGGCCTCAACTCCACGATATTTAACCACTTTCAGTGACCAAGCTCCCACAACTCTCTTTGTGGGAGAGAATTCAAGACTTTCACCACCCTCTGAGAAGAAATTTGTTCACATCCCAGTTTTAAAAGAGTTCTGTGGCTATGTCCCTGAGTTTAAGATTCCCCCATTAGTAAAAACATCTAAACATCTACCCTGTTAATTCTCCCTCAGAACCATGAATGTTTCAGTAAGATCACCCCTCAGTCTTCTAAACCCTAGTCAGTATAGGCCTAAACTGTTTAGCTGTTCTTGATAAGCCAACCCCTTCATCCCAGGAATCAGCCTGTGAACCTCTTTTGAACTGTCACCAATACTGGTAAACCCTGGGGACTAAAATTGTGCACCGCACTCCAAGGTATAGCCTCACCAACAAGCTAAACAGTTGTAACAAGACTTCCCTAGTTTGAAACTCCAATCCTGAGCAATAAAGGCCAAAATTCTATTTACCGCCTTCATTACTTGCTGGACCTGCGTGTTAACTTATTGTGTTTCATGTACAAAAACATCCAGAACCCTCTATGCTGTTTGTTTTTGGAGTCTCTCTCAATTTAAATAGAACATAGAACATCACAGTACAGGCCCTTCGGCCCTCGATGTTGCGCCGACCTGTGAAACCAATCTGAAGCCCATCTAACCTACACTATTCCATTATCATCCATATGTTTATCCAACGACCATTTAAATGCCCTTAAAATTGGCGAGTCTACTATTTTTGCAGGCAGGGCATTCCATGCCCTAGACCGTCACTTGATTTTGGCTACATTATACTTTCCTGCACTAAACTCCACCTGCTAAGATTTTGCCCTCTCACTCAGCCTAACTGTATTCCCTCACAGATTGCTGAAACAAGATGCTCTCCCAGATAGTTCTGTATAATCTGCAAGTGTGGATACATTGCACTCTACCTCTCCTTCAAGTCATTAATCTAGATAGTAAATAATCGAGATCGTAGGACTGATCCTTGTAACACTCCAACAGTTGTATCTTTCCAAAATCAGAAAAGGACTTACTAATCCTGACTGCCTGTCTTCTGTACTTAACCATATCTGTGTTGACCACTTGGCATACCTTAGTTTTTTATCTGGATTTTCTTTTCGACTGCAGGTTCATCCTTCTTATCAAGTCCTTCTTGACTGGAATAAGATTTTGCTGAGTATTATGGAATATCTCTGTTCATTTATTGACCTTCCCTTCAGTCTGTTTTCCCAGCCTGCTTTACACAACTCTTCCTTCATGTAGTCGCTTTTATTTAAGTTGAGGACAGCGTTGGAGGCCTGGGTTGCTTGCCGTCAAACTGAGATAGAAATTCTACTATGTTGTCATTATTCCCCACTACAGGATCCTTAACTATGTGATCTTCAACTTACGCTGCCTCACTACACATGACTGGACCTAAAATAGCCTATTCCTATGCAGGTGCCACAACATACTGCTGTTACAAGCAATCTCTGATGCACTCTAAGATAGTCACCTTCCATGTCACCATTGCCCATCTATTTTATCCAGTCAATATGCAGATTGATATCACGCATGGCGATTATAGTGTCTTCCTTACAGTTTTCCATTATTTACTGATTTATACCTTTCCCTACAGTGAGACAGCTCTCAGGTGCTGCAGATGGCACTCATCCATGATTTCTTTCCTTTTCCATTTCTTCCACCCAAACTGATTCCACATCACAATCATCTGCATCTCTATCACCACCTATGCCATGATATCATCCTTTATTAATAAAGCCACCCCACCTATTCTTCCAGAATGTCAAGTACCCTTTCTTGGTCACCCTGCAGCACCACAACGTACTGAGGATGGATCAGGTTTGCTGGATTTTCATGGAGAGCAGAGCAGCAAATATAAACAGGATTCAAAGTGTTCTTACTGGATCATTAACTCAGACTCTTCACTCAGGAGTTGGTTCTTGTCTTGTACCAGTGCGATCCAGGATTGCATCAGATCTTGCTGTTCACCTGTGGCAGAACAATGTTTAGGAACTGAACAAACTTTATTGGTGAATCTCAACTTTAGCAAGGGAACAGAAATGCATCCAACTGCCTCTGAACCCACATCTGTTTCCATACCTTTATCTAATAATTTACTCTGACACTCTCTGGCTGAACAATTCCCACCCAGCATCTCTTCTTCAAAATTCCCTCGAACCTCTTAACATATCCCAAGTGAAGGTGGTGAATGTTCAGTGTTGGGGGGAAAGTTGAATCTCACACTGTCCTTTTGTCCAGAACTGTTGACCTTGGGTTGGGTGTACACGTAAAGCATGAGCAGGTTTATGCAGGTTCACCCTGCAACCTGTACAGTTTGTGTCTGACCCTGCCTCCACTCCTTTACTGTCTCACACAGCAGGAGAGAATAATCAAAACTGAAAGAACTGCGGATGCTGTAAATCAGGAACAAAAATGGAAGTTGCTGGGGAAAACTCAGCAAGTCTGGCACCACCTGTGAAGAAAAAATCAGTTAACATTTCAGGACTGGTGACCCTTCCTCAGAACTCTTACAAGCAATCTCTGATGCACTCTAGATAGTCACCTTCCATGTCACCATTTTATTCAGTCTATATGCAGATTACAATCACGCATGGTGATTACAGAGTCCTGCTTACACCACCTTCCATGTGATAGTCACCTTCCATGAGACAATAATCACCTCATACACAAAGAGACAGCCACTGCACATCAGGTCACCACTCCTTCTACTTTATCCTGGAGTCACCAGAAATTAAATGTTCAACTCCCAGACTCTGGAGCTGACAGTGCAGAGGGAGACAAATTGTAGTGCCATTTTTAAAGATCGTGTTTCTCTTTCATTTCTCCCAAGCTCTTCTGTTCATTGGTTATCAGGAAAAATATTGGTGATGCATAAAAATGATTGATTGACCAGATGGGGTGCAAGGTCATGTAGCTCCTAGAAAGGTGAGAGCTGGTATCTCTCTGAGCAGACACACTGCTGTCGCAGAAGGATGGTTAAAGTCACGGTTTTCACCAATTCTTTCCCCTCTCCACCTTGTCGTGAGGATGCCACTGGAGTGTACACATGCAGGATGTTTAGATTCACATGGTATGTCTATTGGTGTTAATGCTGTGACCTTTTATCAAATGGAAGTTTGCTGTCTGTGGAGCACTGGCGCCCTCTGCTGGAAGGAAAGCTGCCCTGCAACAAACACAATGTCTCTAATTCCCACCCTTCACACCATTTAAAGGAACAAAGTCACCAAAGAACCCCAGTCTCTCATTTTCACCTTCAGGTTAGGGGTGTGGCTGCCATTTACTGTGCATCTGTGATAACAAGGTGTAGAGCTGGATGAACACAGCAGGCCGAGCAGCATCAGAGGAGCAGGAAAGCTGATGTTTCGGGCCTAGACCCTTCTTCTTCCTGCTCC
>NW_025974990.1:0-8184 GCF_021869965.1 Rhincodon typus
GTTTTGGGTTCTGAGGAAGGGTCACTGGACCCGAAACGTTAACTCTGATGATTTTTTTCTTCACAGATGCTGCCAGACCTTGCTGAGTTTTTCCAGCAATTTCTGTTGTTGTTGTTGTTTCAGGAAATTGAAATTGGTTGTCTTTTTCAGCTGTCACACTGCTGTCCTCTCCGTTGGGGATGTGTAAATACGGATGCATTTGAGCAACAGGTAGTCTGACTCAGTGTAACACACAACGGAGTTCCTGAAATGGGTGGAGAGTGGATGACGATCAATTAGAGAGATGAATGACAAAATCTTGTTTAGGGGGTTCAGATCAGAAGTCCACCTCAGCTTCGGACAATTGGGACTAACGCATTGCAGTCACTCACAGCAGGAGGTTAATCATGACCTTGGCCAGGTCTGGTCCCATACTGTCACAAGAAGGAGAGCTGGAAGAATCCAGAGCAGGGAACAATGTAGAAACCCTGTGCGGCATCTTGCTCATATGGTGACTGACACTAATTATTAGAGCACATGTGAAACTGAGAGAAGAAAAGAACTTGTGGCCGATTTCAGAAGAGAGACTTTGTAGCCTCTCTGCATTTCAACCTCCCATTTTCCATCCATGTGGTCAACAGAACTCAATGTGGAGTGATATTTGCTACAAATAACTAACTTCCCCAGCATTTGTCCTCTTTCTCTAAGACTAGGTGTCACTAAATCCAGCTGATCTTGGTGATTTAGTGAATATACCTAGACCCTTCAGGGTCTAGGCCCGAAACGTCAGCCTCTCTGCTCCTATGATGCTGCTTGGCCTGCTGTGTTCATCCAGCCCTGCACCTTGTTGTCTCGGATTCTCCAGCATCTGCAGTTCCTACTATCATGTGTTGAGTGGCCCTGTCAAAACTAAACAGAGAATCAGTGGGAAAGTGATTGTAGGGCAAGGATTTCTTGATAGTATTGGTGATGACACCTTCTACCACTTTACCAGCGATAGAGAATGGACGGTGTTGAATAAATTGGCTGAGTTGGATTTGTCTTGCCTTTTGTGGGCAGTTTTCTACCTTGTCGGATAAGTACTAATCCTGTACCTGTACAGGCTATGGGGCCAGTTGTTTTGGAGCAAAGCCTTCAGTACTAATGCTGGAATGTTATAGTGTCCTTAGCTTTTACATTTGGCTTTCGTTTCTTGATATCGCTTGGAGTGAATGGAATTGGCTAAAGACTGATATTTGGTACCTGAGGAGGAGGTCAAGATGAATCATCCACTTAGCATTTCTGGTTGAACTTGTTTCATTGTCCCCATTCAGAACTGGATGTGGCAGGACTGCAGAATTTAGATCTGATCCATTGGTTGTGGATAGCTGTCTCTATTGCGTACTGTTACACTGTTGGCCATGTAAGTGGTCCTGTGGTGTAGATTTACTAGGTTGAATCTTGATCTTTTAATGATGCCTGGTCTTGCTCCTGCTCATTGTACCAGTGTTAATATCAAGCTTGATGGTAATAGCAAAATAGGAGATATTTCAGACCAGCTTACAGATTGTGGTTAAATACAGCTCTGCTGGTGGTCCAAGGCACTTTGGATGCTGATTGTGGATTTGCTAAAGCTGTTCAAAAAGTATTCCATTTAACACAGTGGTAGTGCCACAAAACATGATCAAGGCATGTCAATGTGAGGATAGACTTTCATATCTTCACAAAAACAGTATGTTGATCACTCCTACTGATGCTTACTTTCACAGACCGATGTCTCTGTGACAGCTATATTGGTGAGGATGACAGTAGGTCATTCGCTCTTGAGCATCTCACCACTTGATAACCTAGTCTAGCAGCTATGACCTTTGGGATTTGACCAACTCAATCAGTAGTGGAGTTACGGAGCCCTTTAAATGGGGAACTTCAACATCCACTAATCAGAATACATTCTGTACCTTTGCCACCTTTGGTGCTTCTTCCAAGTGGAATTATAACATGGAGTACTGACTCATCAGCTCAGGAGAGTAGTTGGGGAGGGTGTAATAGACAAGATTGCCTTGATGTATGACCTGATGCCATGAGAACTAATGGGATCTAGGGGTAATGTTGATGTCTTCCAGCAACACTCCCTCCTGTCAGTATACCATTGTGCTACCACCTCGTGTGTATTTGTCCTGTTAATGCAATAGGACATGCCTAGTGATGGTGGTTGCAGGAACACTGTAAGATTTAATTCGAAGAGTATGATTTTATACCAGGATATTGCTTACCTAGTCTGTAAGGCAACTCTCCCAATTTTGGTACAAAGCCCCAGATGTTAATAAGAACTTTGCATGGTCAATAAGAGGGATTAGGAAAGCAGAGAACGCTGGCTTGTAACATGATTTATTTTCACATTTTCGGAATATAAACAATTTTCATATAGTGGCAGACCTAATGGCTGGTTGACCTATTGTCAATTTGTAGCACACTTGCCCCCAAGTCAGAAGGTTGTGGGTTGAGTTCCATCTCCAGCTTGGCCACAAAATTCATGGACAGTTGCTTGGTGTAGTACTGAGGCATTGCTTCACTGTCAAAGGGAGGCGGTGGCATCATTGTAACGTCACTGAACTAGGAATCCCTTGCCAATGCTCTGGGGACAAGTTTAAATCCCACCACAGTGGAAGGTGAAATTTTAATTCATTAAGATCTAGCCTAATGATGACCATGTAACCACTATCAATTGTTGGTACATGAATGTCTGTTGTGGAAGGAAGTCTGTCATCGATACCTGGCCTGGCCTACATGTGACTCCAGACCACTGAAGCAATTGGGCAATTGCAGATAGGCAATAAACACTGGCCTAGCCAGTGACATAAACATCCCATGAACAAATGAAAAAAAGGTATTGTCTTTTGAATGAGACATTAAACAAACACTCCATCTTCCTTCTCTGGTGAATATAAAGATTGTGTGGCCCTATTTTAATAAAGAACGGAGGAGTTATTCTTGGTGTACCTGATGAAGGGCTGTGCAATGAAAGCTTGTGATTTCAAATAAACCTGTTGAACTATAGCCTTGTGTCATGTGATTTTTGACTCTAGCCAATTATCACATATTGCTGTTTTTGAAGCTGGGGTGCAAATTGATTGCCATGTTTCTAGATTACAATAAATATCCTTCAGATTTACTTCATGGAAGTACAGCAGTTTGAGGTATCCTGCAGTCATGAAAAGATGCTATATAAATGTATTTTCATGAGTCTTCATCTGGAACCATTGCAGTTCTTGTAGAGATTGTTAGTAGATGAGTAATGCAGAGGGATAGGTTAATGTTCTGGGGACGTGGGTTCAAATCCCACCATGACAGCTAATGGAATTTAATTTAAATTAACTAACATGGTATTGAAAAAGTCTACTTTAGATAATTCCTTCAGGAAAGGAAACCTGCTGCCCTTACCAAGTCTGACTCCAGATCAACAGAAAAATGGTTGACTCAAAAGTGGATTTTCAAGCCACTCAATATGAACGTTAAGAAAGAATGAAACCAGTTGGAGCTAGGCATCGAAAACAACAATGGCACTTATAGCTCTGTTGTCCTGAAGACTAGCTTCCATTAGTTTCTGACATGGCCAATTGGTTGAATTAACATGCAGAGTATTTGCCAGACAGGTAGCTGGCACATGCTGAGAGTGTTAGATTGAACTCGTGGTATGTGCCATGCACAACACTCTCTCTTCAAGCAGTTTGTTTGTGTGTTTGAAGAGGAACTCAGAACAGCAGTAGTGAAAACATTTGGCTCTGACTGAAGCTTTAACAAGGTATGGATGCAGGGAGCATGTGCAGATGCCAGGTGCTGGTGTATTGTGGATGAAAGATGCCTGTGGCTGGTGTTTGTGATTTGTGCCCTAATTTGTTGCCCATTGTCGAGCAAGGGGTTCATTTGGAGCAGCTGGTGAGCTGAATGCTCCAGGTATGTGCTCTGGTTTCCTTGTTGAGTTTTCCCGATGTTGAACTTGATCTGGGGAGCTTGGTCAGATAGGAACATGAATATCAGTGAGGTGAGTTGGAGGGTAACAAAATATTTAACAATTAATAGTTGTCAATTGGCATGAAGCCACACTGTTTGAAAAAAACGTAAAAGATGCTGCAGGTTGCTGTTAATGTTGAAATGGGTCTTGCCATACTTATTATCTAATTCTGTCACACATATTACAATAGCCCACATTGTTATGATCCCTATAGCATTCTGCCCATAGGGACAGGAGGAGGAATTCAGCCTTCAAATCTGTTCCATGATCCAATCAAATCTTCTGACCTTTGTTCCGAAACTATTAATACTGTTGTCTTTTTTTTTGTTACTTTAAAGTTTTCAATTTACTTAGCCTCAGCTAAGGAGGGAGAGAGTTCTAGGTTTCCATTACTTTTTGTATTGATGAAGAGCTGCTTTCTGATCTCCCCACATGCTTTTTATTGCCCACTAGAGAAGATTATTCATTTCTAACTATGCTGTAAGCTACATTTGTCAACTTCTGCCCATGTAGTGTGTCTGCATCATCCAACAATTCGCTTATGGTACGTTTCCCACAAACTGTGATTTGTAGTGATAAGTTAATCTGTTTTTGTGATGCTGATGGAGGGATAAACATTAGCTAGACACTGGAGATAACTTTGCTCTTCATAGTGCTATGGGATATTTTACATGGGATATTAGGGGAGGCAATGGCCTTAGTGGTATTATCTCTGGACTGTTAATCCAGAGACCCAGATAATATTCTGAGAACCTGAGTTCAAATCCTATATGGCAGATAGTGGCATTTGAATTCATGAGAAAAAGATTTGGATTAAGAGTCTAATGTTGACCCTGAATCCATTTGTCAATTTTCGGTGAAACCAATCTGGTTTATTAATAGGAAGGAAATTGCCGCCCTTATCTGGTCTGGCTTGCATGTGACTCCAGACCCAGCAATGTGGTTGACTCTTACCTGCCCTATGGGTAATTAGGGATGGGCGATAAATACTGGTCTAACTAGTGAAATCCACATCCCGTGAACAAATTAAAAAAAAAAAATTGTTTGACTGGGGAGATAGGGTTTGAAATTTCATTTTTTTGGATGAGATTAATTTTGGACAAACTTTGTTATTTTGTCATGCCAGCAAAGACTTGTGCCCAAGTCATGGAATATGATTTGAACACCAGTCAATCCTGTTTAGAGTTGCGCTACCAAATGGGTCACGGCTGATACTAGTCTTTCACCCTGAAACCCACATGTCAAGGGCAACCAATAGCATCATGGTACTGTAACTTGTCTAAGCCTAGACGAGTGTTCTGGGAATGTAGGTTTGCCATAGTAGATGGTGAAATTTGAATTATGAGGATTCTTCTGGTGCAGTGGTAATGTCCCTACTTCTGGGCCAGGAGGCCTGCGTTCAAGTCCCACCTGCTCCAAAGATGTGTAATAACAACTCTGAAACCAGGTGGGAAAACACACCGACGCTTCATCGGAGGCTGCACTGAGGATGTTACCCAGCATGGCAATGAAAAGTCTGTGAAACAAGAAACCAGCTTGGCGAGCCAACCAACCTCAACACCCATAACCTGAGCTACAGATCTACTCCAAAACCTTAGAGACCTACGGGCGTAACATGCTCAAATTGGCAAGAAAATGGGAAAACTACGCTGAATGAGAGAGCGCAACCCACGAACAACTCTACTTCCTACATGGATGCCTCAGGAACCTGGTATTACCATGCAGTGTGAAGTACAAACCACCCATCAACAACCCACAAGCCCGGAAAACAGCAGAACAAAATGGCCGCAAGAAGGTAAGGGTAATGGTAAACGACGCACACAACCGGCTCCATACAACAGAGAAATTACACGCCAAAAAACGTTATTCCTGGGAGCTACCAATCAAGACTGGACAATGGGCATGGAATGAGCCATCAACATCAGCCAACAGATCACAAGAGCCAAGAAAAGACAAACTCTGCAAGACAAGCTAGCCACAGTTACCCACAAAAACGACAACAACAGAACACACACATGGATAAGAAACCTCTCTGACAGGAAACTGACAGACATGGAAAAAGCCGTTCTCACCCGAGGACTGAACTACAACTACAGGGACGCCAACAAAATGGAATTCCTAGCCACACTGGAAGCCACACAAGACCAACAATTTCAATGAAGAAACACACCAAACAATAAGACAGACAGTAATTCCGACACTAACCAGAAGGAGCGAACTCAACACCCTCAACACATGGGAAAGACAGGCCCTGGACAGACTAAAGAAGGACAAGAACATCACAATACTACCTGCAGACAAAGGGCGCATGACAGTGATACTGAACAAAAGGGACTACATCTCCAAGGCACGAGCACTGCTCGCTTACAAGAACACATACTGGCCAGTACAAACTGACCCGACACCGCAACTCGGCAACAAAATCCTCTACATGCTAAAAAGACTTAAACAAAGCAGACTTCTTAAGAATGAAACCCGAAGGAACCAATACACCCTGATTCTACAGCCTCCCTAAAGTGCATAAGCTGGAAGTACCCTTAGACCTATAGTCTCCCTACCAGGCACTCCATCACACAGATTAGCCAAGGAACTACACAGGAGACTCAGGCACCTAGTCAACAAGTCACCCCACTCTATCCACTCAGCCCAAGAATTCCTCAACACCATCAAAGACATAAAGATAGAGGATGAAGAGACCATGATATCGTTTGATGTCACTGCCCTATTTACATCAATAGACATACCACTAGCAAGGGAAACAATGATAACACCACTGGAACAAGAGCAAGACCCCAGTGAAACCATCTCCAAGGGCAACATGCTTAAACTATTGGACCTATGCCTCACCACCCACTTCCCTTTCAACGGCCGAACATATGAGAAAATCAATGGGACACCCATGGGATCACCCATCTCCGAACTCATAGCAGAAGCAGCGATGCAAAGACTAGAAAGGATAGCCCTTCTGCAAATCCAACCAAAACTATGGATACGCTATGTGGACGACACCTTTGTCATCATTAAACAGACCAAATTAGAGGAAACACTCAAACTTATAAACAACACCCTCACCGGAATAAAATTCACCAGCGAGGAGGAAAAGAACAAACAGCTCCCATTCCTGGATGTCATGGTCGAGCGCAAGACAAATGGGGAACTGCAAACAAAAGTACACCGAAAAGCCATGCACACAGACCAGGTACTGAACTTCAACAGTAACCATTCCAGCACACACAAACGAAGCTGCGTGCGAACACTATTTAAAAGGGCAACAACACACTGCAGCAACATGGAACTACGCCAAGAGGAGGAGGAATACCTCTTCCAGGTTTTCAAGGATAATGGATATCCAAAAAACTGGATCAGAAGATGCCTACAGGAACAGCATCCGAAAGATTCGACATGCCCGGACACACTCATCACACTACCCTACATCAGGAACACATTGGAACTCACCACAAGACTCCTGTGACCGCGAGGCATCAGAGTGGTACACAAGCCCACATCAACCCTACGACAACTGCTCACCTGAACTAAAGACCCACTGCCCGCCATGGACAGCACCAATGTCATCTACAAGATCCCCTGCAGAGACTGCGAGAAACACTACATCAGACAAACAGGAAGGAAACTAACAACAAGAGTACATGAACACCAACTGGCTACAAAAAGACATGACCAATACTCACTTATCTCAATCCACATGGACAAGGAGAACCATGACTTCGACTGGGACAACACCAAGATCCTGGGACAAACTAGGCAGAGACAGGCACGAGAATTCCTAGAAGCATGGCACTCCACGAAGCATGCTATTAATAAACATATTGAACTTGACCCCATATACATTCCACTAAGAAGGAAAACCGGAAGTGAGGCAATCCATCTCAACGGACTCCAGAGTTTAAAAACCAGGCGGGAAAACACACCGACGCTTCATCGGAGGCTGCACTGAGGATGTTACCAAGCACAGTAACACATCGTCTGCGAAACAAGAAACCAGCTCGGCAAACCAACCAACCTCAATCTGAACAGGTCGTTGAGAAAATATCTAGAATCCTCAAGTCCCCTATAGAACCCCATAACAAACTTATTTATGTCTATTTTCTAATCAACTTTTTCGGAGATGTTGTTACTCACTTCTGGAGCGGGTAGAATTCGAACCCAGGTCTCCTGGGTTACATATAGGGACACTACCATTGTGCCGCAAGAGC
>NW_025974991.1:0-3914 GCF_021869965.1 Rhincodon typus
AATTTCTGAAGAAGGGTCTAGGCCTGAAACGTCAGCCTTCCTGCTCCTCTGATGCTGCTTGGCCTGCTGTGTTCATCCAGCTCTACACCTTGTTATCTCAGATTCTCCAGCATCTGTAGTTCCTACTATCTCTCTCCCTGGTATCTGCATGGGTTTGCTCTGGTTTCTTCCCACAGACCAAAGATGTGCAAGTTAGGTAGATTGGCCACATTTGATTTGATATTACTTATTATTGTCACATGTACTGAGGACAATGATAAGTTGTGTTTTGCATGCAGTACAGGCAGATCATACCATACAAAGTGCATAAGGATAATAGAACAGAGTGAGGAATACAATGTTATAGCTGCAGAGAGGTGTATAAAGAACAAGATCAACCTTAAATCTAAATTTTGAGATGTCCATTCAGATGTCTAATAAAAGCAGCTAAGAAGCTATTCCTGAATCTGTTGGTACATGTGTTTAAGCTTTTGCATCTTCTGCCCGACAGAAGAGGTTGAAAGAGTTTGTACTGGGGTGAGAGGGAGGTCTTTGATTATGTTGGCTGCTTTTCCAAGGCAGTTGGAAGTATAGGTAGAGAAAATGGATGGAAGGTTGGCTTGCGGATGGACTGGGCTGTGTTCACAACTTTCTGTAGTTTCTTACGGTCTTGGGCAGAGCAGTTGCCATACCAAGCCATGATGCATCCGGATAGAATGCTTTCAATAGTGCATCTATAAATATTAGTAAAAGTCTTTGCAAACATGCTGAATTTCCTTAGCCTCCTGAGGAAGCAGAGGTGTTATTGTGCTTTCTTTACCCTCTCATCAACGTGGGTGGTCCAGAACAGATAATCATCACTCCTAGGAACTTGACGCTCTCGACCATCTCCACCTCAGCACCATTGATTTAGACGGGGCAGTCCCTCCACCTCGCTTCCTAAAATCAATGACCAGCTCTTTCATTTTGCTGACATTGAGGAAGAGATTGTTATCCTTACACCAGGCCACCAAGCACTCCATCATTTTCCTGTATTCTGTCTTGTTATTGATTGAGATCCGGCCTACAATGGTGTTGTCGTCAATGAACTTCTGGATGGAGTTAGGATGAAATTTGGTTACAGAGTCGTGAGTCTATAAGGAGTATAGTAAGGGGCTGAGTATGCAGCCTTGTGGAGCACTGGTGTTGGGGATTATTGTGGAGGAGGTGTTTTTGCCTATTCTCACTGATTGCAGTCTGTGGGTCAGGAAGCTGAGGATCCAGTTGCAGAGGACAGAGCAGAGACCTACATCTCAGAGTTTGGAGATTAGTTTGGTTGGAATGATAAGGTTGAAGTCAGAGCTGTAGTCAATAAGTAGGAGCCTGGTGTAGGTATCATCCATATCCAGATGTTCCAGGAATGACTGTAGAGCTAGGGAGGTGGCATCTTCTGTGGACCTGTTGTGACGGTAGGCAAATTACAGGGGATCGAGGCAGGCTGTGAAGCTAGATTTGATGTGGGCCTTGACTGACATCTCGAAGCATTTCATAACTATAGAGGTCAGAGCCACTGGGCGGTAGTCATTTAAGCACGCTTGCTTTGGTACCAAGATGATGGTGATCTTCTTGAAGCAGATGGGGATTTCAGATCGTAGCGAGGAGAGGATAAAGATGTCAGCGAATGCTCCTGCCAGCTGGTAATCACAAGATCTGATTGCACGGCTGGGGACTCCATCTGGGCCAGTTGCTTTCCGTGGGTTCACTATCAAAAAGGCCAATCTGATGTCTGCAGCAGTGACTGAGGGAACAGGTGTATCCAAGGCTGTCAGGGCTGGAATCAGACACAGAATTTATAAGTAAAAGATCAAAGGGTCACAGAACTGACAAGGATGTATTAAACAAACCTAAGATGCTGTGAAATCTTTAATCAGTTAGAAGGTTTTAATTGCTTAATACGTATATGTAAATCCCAAATTCCTTTCAAGTCCCTGACCTGTGAGCACTAAAGGTTTTATCAGTGTAAAGAAGAGGTGACTCCCTCTCTTCCCCACCCCAAACACACACACACACACACTTTCCCGCTCTCTCTCACATGCGCGCGCGTAGACGCATGCACACACACACATACACACACACACACTCTCTCCCTCTCACCCACGCACATGCACACACATACACACACACACACACACACACACACACGTGAATCTATGGGGTGAATTTGTATTTGCAGATACATTCTATTTGATTCAAAAAGCACGCAATTTACAAACAGTCTGTCAATGTGGCGTTTTATAAATTCCTACTTTAGAAATAAAACCAGTCTGACTCCAAACCAAAACACATACAGATTCTAAACAAGGTCTTACACCTAACATGCATTGTCTGACCTAAAATGTCACCTCTTCCTTACACTGATAAAACCTTTAGTTTTCACAGGACAGGGACTTGAAAGGAATTCAGGGATTTACATATGTATATTAATCAATTAAAACATTCTAACTGATTAAAGATTTAACAGCATCTTGGGTATGTTTGGTACATCCTCATCAACGGTGTGACCCTTTGATCTTTTACTTGTAAATTCTGTGTCTGATACTACCTTTCTCACTAACACCTGAGAAGGGGTGAATAGTATTACCGATGTGGAAATAAACAGTCTTTGTGATGGAGAAGTCAGAAGTTCACATCAGGATCAAAAGTGATGACAACTTCTGGCACTGAACTTTCTAACAAGCACCAGGACATTGCTTGGCTGGTGGTGAGAGGGGCTCTGTCAGTGAGATCATTCATGCACGCCCAGGCTGTCTGCGCCACTGCACGCTGCCCTCGAGGTGGCTGCGGCGGGGACGAGACAGTCAATCACCTCCTTCTGGAGTGCACCTATGCACAGGAGGTCTAGAGGGGAATGCAATGGTTTGTGTCGAGGTTCGTCCCGAGCAGCTCCGTGACACGGGACTCCGTGCTCTACGGGCTGTTTCCCGGGACGCACACCGAGACCAACATCAACTGCGCCTGGAGGACCATCAATGCGGTGAAAGACGCTCTTTGGTCTGCCCGCAACTTGCTGGTCTTCCAGTTGAAAGAACTAACCTCGACCGAGTGTTGCAGACTGGCGCACTCCAAGGTTCGGGACTACGTGTTGAGGGACGCACTAAAGCTTGGGGCAGCCGCCGCCAAGGCGCGGTGGGGAAAGACCACCGTGTAAGACCCCTCGGCCGTACCGTATCAGGGCCCTGTTCAGAAACTGGGCCCAGCTGGCGCCTCCTCCAACTGGTCAGGGGGCCAACTATGACTACGGTAGAGATGACCACCGGAGTTTTTCTTTTTCCTTCGTTTTTCCCTTTAGTTGGTGTACGTACCCCCAGGGTAATCCGGGACGGCTAGGATGACCGGGTAGGTGAAAGTATGTTTATTTTTTGTATTTTGTACGAATAAAGTATATTTTTTTAAATAAAAAAAAAGACAACTTCTGGCACTGAACTTTCTAACAAGCACCAGGACATTGCTTGGCTGGTGGTGAGAGGGGCTCTGTCAGTGAGATCATTCATGCACGCCCGGGCTGTCTGTGCCACTGCACGCTGCCCTCGAGGTGGCTGCGGCGGGAACGAGACAGTCAATCACCTCCTTCTGGAGTGCATCTATGCACAGGAGGTCTGGAGGGGAATGCAATGGTTTGTGTCGAGGTTCGTCCCGAGCAGCTCCGTGACATGGGACTCCGTGCTCTACGGGCTGTTTCCCGGGACGCACACTGAGACCAACATCAACTGCGCCTGGAGGACCATCAATGCGGTGAAAGATGCTCTTTGGTCTGCCCGCAACTTGCTGGTCTTCCAGTTGAAAGAACTAACCCCGACCGAGTGTTGCAGACTGGCGCTCTCCAAGGTTCAGGACTACGTGTTGAGGGAAGCACTAAAGCTTGGGGCAGCCGCCGCCAAGGCGCGGTGGGGAAAGAC
>NW_025974991.1:3924-8184 GCF_021869965.1 Rhincodon typus
CAGCTGGCGCCTCCTCCAACTGGTCAGGGGGCCAACTATGACTACGGGTAGAAATGACCGCCGGAGTTTTTCTTTTTCCTTTGTTTTTTCCCTTTAGTTGGTGTACGTACCCCCAGGGTAACCCGGGGCGGCTAGCATGACCGGGTAGGTGAAAATTTGTTTTTTTTTTGTATTTTCTACGAATAAAGTATATTTTTTTAAATAAAAAAAAGACAACTTCTGGCACTAGTCATCAGTGCTTAGTTTTTTTTGTGTTCCTCTGACTTGTGAGAAATTAACTTATCTTAAATTTTATTAAATGGTCAGGTATAATTAAATCTAGACTCATAGGAGAAGGAATGACAGGAAAAGGGTGATATGGTGTCTTTCACAATTGAGAGAAAGGAAGACAATTAGATGTGGGAGTTCTCCCATCAATTGCCTGCTGGTCCTAGTTGAGATTTGAAATCTGGAAGCAGGATACTAATGCTCTTGGTAACAAAAGAAAGGACTCTTGACAACAACAAGATCTATGCCTCCCAGGGGGGAGAAAACGATAACCTCAGCAAAGACATTTACCAGAATGAGTATGCACATACTCCTGATCCAAATAAATGATATATTCAAAAACTGAAGGTGCATTGCTCTTGCAAGGAGTAAATATTAGTAATTATCGAGGGTTGATCAGCATTAAAAAAATGTTGTAGTACACCTAAATCAGACAGTAATGAACCTAAGTAGATGAGAAAAATTGTGCACAAAACATGATATTTAAAATATCTCTATTCTTTGCACAGGTTTGAGACCTCACTTACGAAGACTAGTTGTATGATATTTTTCTGATTTTCTGTTTTTGTATCTTCTGTAGGAATAGGTTGACAGGGTTGAGTAATTGAACATTGCCAGATACAGGTATAGGATGAGCAAAGCAAGAAAAATCTCCCAATAACAGTGCTTTGATTGAAACGTTAAAGAGACAGTTTGTGTGTGGGTGAAGGGGGAGAGAGAGTGTGAGTGTATGTGTTGGTGGTGGGGGGGAGTGTGTATAAATTTCTACTTTAGAAATAAAACCACTCTGACTCCCAACTAAAACACAAACCAATTCTAAACAAGGTGTCACACCTAACATGCATTGTCTGATCTAAAATGTCACCTCTTCTTTACATTGATAAAATCCTTAGTACTCTCAGGACCATGACTTGAAAGGAATTTGGGGATTTACATATACATATTAATCAATGAAAACCTTCTAACTGATTAAAGATTTAACAGCATCTTAGGTTTGTTTAGTACATCCTCATCAATGGTATGAACCTTTCATCTTTTACTTATAAATTCTGTGTCTGATACTACCTCTCTCACTAACACCTGAAGAAGGACTGAGGCTCCGAAAGCTTGTGTTTTCAAATAAACCTGTTGGATTATAACTTGATGTCATGTGATTTCTGACCTTGCCCACCCCAGTCCAACACCGGCACCTCCACATCATGGCTAATTTACTTGATTCAGGAATAATGAACTTTAGCAGATTAAAAAATATAATGTAAAACGTTTTTTAAAAATGGCATTTATATACCTTCAAATAGCTCTTAATGGGGTCAATCACATATTTGTGTACTTTTTGGTAAGGGATATCTGTGCGGGGTAATCAAGTGTTAACATATAGAGTGGCATTGCCAGCTTCACATTTGAACTCACTCCATTGTGCTCTCGCAGATGTATTTTAACATTAGACACTGAAGAAAACTTCTTCAGAATTTCAAACTCATTATTCTGAGTTGAGCCTATCAATTTGAATTTATTTATGCTGTTAAGCAGTGGATTCTATTTTGGGGTGGCAGAAATCATATTTTGTCATTTGGCTGCCACCAAAACCTTCTACGTACATATTTCTCAAGGTTCTGTATAGTTTAGTATGCTTGAGAATAACCACCTTCTGGTCTCACTAGAAGAGTCTCTTAGAGTAAATATGTTCTATATATTGCATCTCTAAAACTGTGTACATGTTGCAAGGATATGGCATACATTATTACAGAGACTGTTAGTAGGACCTGGTCCTGTATCTGACTCCTCCCAGGTATCTTTCGTTACTCTCCCCACCAGTCTTCATTACATCATCACAATAGGTGGTGCTTTTGGCAAACAATCGTATTAACTCTTTCTGACCCATATGCAAGAACCTATCACAAGCATTGTTTTTTCCTCATTACATTCTTGTTATATTTTTGTATACATAATTAAATAAACGTTACCCCATCTTCCCCCAAGACTTTGACTTTACAAATTCAGACTATCACTATTCTCCCTGAATGTGTTCTCTTTGGACTTGTACATATATAGCTTGTTCGGTGGAAGATAGTTGTCTTGTATTGTGCATCACACGGACTCATATCTGAGTTTCTCTCTGAACTGGAAAGCCTTTAATCCCTTGGATTTCTTTACAGAAAACATTGTCTTTGCTGGAGCAAGCACGTTTTTCTTTGCAGTATCCCAAACTTGTGGACATTGCTGATTTATTTATTGATTAGGTTGGACTTTCTTATCTGCCTTCGGCAATTGAACTATTGTTGAAACCAATTGGTTCACTTCCTCAGTTCCATTACTTGAATGTTAATTCTTGGTCAATGTGTCCACCATTATTATTATTGGGGATTCTGCAATAGAAGGTAAGGAGGTGAGATGTTCAACTTGAATTTGTCTCTTTTGAGTCACCTCAGCATGAAAATGTTATAATTGGTTGTTTACCAAACTGTGCTGAGTTCTGACTCAGTTCAATTACAGATGCTTCAATTGCGCCATGCAGTGCAGCCTGTCCATTTGCTGTCCTTTTGCTTGTGTTTTCTCCGAAACCTTTTGCCTGAGTTCGCTTCAGTGTTAAAAGCAATGGAAAACAATATCACCAAATAAATATAGTTACACCTTTCCATCTCATTGATGGTATGAAGCAAATTTCTTGTACTAACATCATTAACCTCATGGGATTCTGCTTTTTGTTTAGGTTAAAATCTACCACTGGCTGTTCTTTGGCCAACCATTCCTTGGCAAGGTGTTTGATGGCCTTTTGTAGTTTAACCTCTTCCTTTGAATGAGATTGAGGTCAACGTCTGCTTTTTCACTCAGGAGTGAAAATTCCTGGGTGTGAAGAACATAATAGGGTTTCTAGTATTCGCTGTCTCTGTGCATACTTTTAACATTAAGTGCTTATTCCCCTGGAACATGTATTTGCACTTCTGCCAGTTGAAAACAATGTTTTCTCTACCTGAAAGTATCTATTCAGCTACCTGAAATATTGTGACACTTGCTACAATGTCTAACTTGCAATTCATGATACATTCTTTGACATAAATATCCACTTCTCAAAATGTTGGGTGTTATTCCACTTTATTTACTCCTTTATGTGGGTAATTCTTTGACTCTGCTTTTCTGTGGCTGACGCCTGTGTTGGCACATTGTCTGAAAGTGTCCTAATGTTTTACAATAAAAGCATTTGGTTTTTATAGCTGATCACTGTTTGCATCTGTGAACGTATTTTGCTCCATAGTATTTACAAGGAGTTTTAGTGTCTGGTGGCTAATCATATGTGTCTTTTGTAGTTTCATACCTTAAGAATTGAAAAGTGTCTGATCATCTTCTGTGCCAAGTTTTATCAATTCTTTGGACTGATCTACATTGCTTCTAGACATCTGCTTTGCTCATTTCAGAATGGCTTTCACTAGAGTAGGGTCTTCTTTTCACTGTAATAAATATAACAAAGACTCATCAGTTACACTGACAACAATTTGGTCTTTTATGAATTCTAACTTTAAGTCATTAGAGTCAGTTCTTTTCATTGGTCTGTTGAGATAATTAATATAGTCATCTATAGATTTATGCTGAACTCTTCTGTTAAATCTTGCTCTATTAGTTCTGAGATTGAAATAATTTCTGAAATAATTCAAATAATTGCTGATCATCTTCATTGTGTTGCTCACAATACTATGCCAGTAGGCAGATTATTCTTCAAATCCCATTTGGATCACCACCGCTTATGTCCCTGAATATTGCTTCCTTTACAATGTGGCAAACTATAACATCATCTTCTATACTCTCAATTGTATACAGGGTGTATTTATTTGCTTAGATTCCACCTTAGTATGCAGTTATTCCATATCTTCTTCAAGAATTGTTTTCTCCAGGATGTCCAATTTTATAGATAACAAAGTGTAGAGCTGGATGAACACAGCAGGCCAAGCAGCATCAGAGGAGCAGGAAAGCTGATGTTTCGGGCCTAGACCCTTCTTC
>NW_025974992.1:0-2313 GCF_021869965.1 Rhincodon typus
TGATCAAGGGGGCGGTAGGAGGAGGTGTCGGAGAGTTGGCGTCTGGCCTCGGCGATGTTGAGGTCAGTGCGCCATACTACAACTGCGCCTCCACTGTCCGCAGGTTTTATGGTGAGGTTGAGATTGGAGCGGAGGGCTGCACGTTCTGCGGGGGAGAGGTTGGAGTGGGTGAGAGGGGTGGAGAGGTTGAGGCGATTGATGTCTCGGCGGCAGTTGGAAATGAAGAGGTCGAGGGAGGGTAGGAGGCCTTGGGGTGGTGTCCAGGAGGAGGGGGTGTGTTGGAAGCGGGAGAAGGGGTCAGTAGAGGGAGGGTTAGGTTCACGGTTGAAGAAGTAATCGTGGAGGCGGAGGCGGCGGAAAAACTGCTCTATGTCCAAGAGTGACCGGTATTCGTTGATGTGTGGGTGGAGGGGGACAAAGGTGAGCCCCTTACTGAGGACTGACTGTTTGTCCTCAGTAAGGGGGAGGTCTGGGGGAATGGTGAAGACTCGGCAGGGCTGGGTGCTGTGTCTTCTCTGGAGCTGCTGGCTGTAGTATGGCACACTGACCTCTACATCGCCGAGGCCAGACGCCAACTCTCCGACACCTCCTCCGTGCTTACTTCGTCAACCGTGAACCGAACCCTCCCTCTACTGACCCCTTCTCCCGCCTCCAACACACTCCCTCCTCCGGGACACCACCCCAAGGCCTCCTACCCTCCCTCGACCCCTTCATCTCCAACTGCCGCCGAAACATCAATTGCCTCAACCTCTCCACCCCTCTCACCCACTCCAACCTCTCCCCCGCAGAACGTGCAGCCCTCCGCTCCCTCCGCTCCAATCCCAAACTCACCATAAAACCCGCGGACAAGGGAGGCGCAGTTGTAGTATGGCGCACTGACCTCTACATCGCCGAGGCCAGACGCCACCTTTCTGACACTTCCTCCTACCGCCCCCTTGATCATGACCCCACCCCCGAGCACCAAACCATCATCTCCCAAACCATCCACAACCTCATCACCTCAGACGACCTCCCACCCACGGCCTCTAACCTCATCGTTCCCCAAACTCGCACTGCCCGCTTCTATCTCCTTCCCAAAATCCACAAACCTGAATGCCCCGGTCGATCCATTGTCTCCACCTGCTCCTGCCCCACCGAACTGATCTCCACCTATCTGGACTCCATTTTCTCCCCCGTGGTCCAGGAACTCCCTACCTATGTCCGTGACACCACCCACGCCCTCCACCTCCTCCAGAACTTCCAATTCCTCGGTCCCAAACACCTCATCTTTACCGTGGACGTTCAGTCCCTCTACACCAGCATTCCCCATACAGATGGCCTAAAGGCCCTCCGTTTCTTCCTGTCCAGCAGGCCCGACCAGTCCCCCTCCACTGACACGCTCATCCGCTTAGCCGAACTCGTCCTCACCCTCAACAACTTCTCTTTCAATTCCTCCCACTTCCTACAGACAAAGCGGGTGGCCATGGGTACCCGCATGGGCCCAAGCTACGCCTGCCTCTTTGTAGGTTATGTGGAACAATCCCTCTTCCGTACCTACACTGGCCCTAAACCCCACCTCTTCCTCTGTTACATTGATGACGGTATCGGCGCCGCCTTGTGCTCCCACGAGGAGCTCGAACAGTTCATCCACTTCACTAACACCTTCCACCCCAACCTTAAGTTTACCTGGACCATCTCTAACACCTCTCTCCCCTTCCTGGACCTCTCTGTCTCCATATCGGGCAAACCACCTAGAAACCGATATTCATTTCAAACCCACCGAATCCCACAGCTATCTAGAATATACCTCCTCCCACCCACCTTCCTGCAAAAATGCCATCCCCTATTCCCAATTCCTTCGCCTCCGCCACATCTGCTCCCAGGATGAGGCATTCCACTCCCATACATCTCAGTTGTCCTCATTTTTCAAGGACCGTAACTCCCCCCCCTCAGTGGTCGAGAACGCCCTCAACCGTGTCTCCCACATCTCCCGCAACTCATCCCTCACACCCCGTCCACGCAATAAGAACCAAAAAAGAATCCCCCTCATCCTCACATACCATCCCACCAACCTCCGGATCCAACGCATCATCCTCCGACATTTCTGCCATCTGCAATCCAACCCCACCACCAAAGACATCTTTCCCTCCCCACCCTTATCTGCTTTCCGGAGGGACCACTCTCTCCGTGACTCCCTTGTCCACTCCACACCCCTGC
Source organism: Rhincodon typus (assembly GCF_021869965.1). Taxonomy (NCBI): domain Eukaryota; kingdom Metazoa; phylum Chordata; class Chondrichthyes; order Orectolobiformes; family Rhincodontidae; genus Rhincodon; species Rhincodon typus. The sequence goes on from NW_025974992.1 coordinate 2,197, forward strand.
AGCCCCACCACACCCGGCACTTTTCCCTGCAACCGCAGGAAGTGCTACACCTGCCCCCATACCTGCTCCTTCACCCCCATCCCAGGCCCCAAGAAGACTTTCCACATCAAGCAGATG
>NW_025974992.1:2413-8184 GCF_021869965.1 Rhincodon typus
ACCCCACCAACCTCCGGATCCAACGCATCATCCTCCGACATTTCCGCCATCTGCAATCCAACCCCACCACCAAAGACATCTTTCCCTCCCCACCCTTATCTGCTTTCCGGAGGGACCACTCTCTCCGTGACTCCCTTGTCCACTCCACACCCCTGCAGCCCCACCACACCCGGCACTTTTCCCTGCAACCGCAGGAAGTGCTACACCTGCCCCCATACCTGCTCCTTCACCCCCATCCCAGGCCCCAAGAAGACTTTCCACATCAAGCAGATGTTCACCTGCACATCTGCCAATGTGGTATACTGCATCCGCTGTACCCGTTGTGGCCTCCTCTACATCGGGGAAACCAAGCGGAGGCTCGGGGACCGCTTTGCAGAACACCTACGCTCGGTTCGCAATAAACAACTGCACCTCCCAGTCGCGAACCATTTCAACTCCCCCTCCCATTCCTCAGACGACTTGTCCATCCTGGGCCTCCTGCAGTGCCACAACGATGCCACCCGACGGTTACAGGAACAGCAACTCATATTCCGCTTGGGAACCCTGCAGCCCAATGGTATCAATGTGGATTTCACAAGCTTCAAAATCTCCCCTCCCCCTACCGCATCCCAAAACCAGTCCAGCTTGTCCCCGCCTCCCTAACCTGTTCTGCCTCCCACCTATCCCCTCCTCCCACCTCAAGCCGCACCCCTATCTCCTACCTACTAACCTCATCCCGCCCCCTTGACTTGTCTGTCCTCCCTGGACTGACCTATCCCCTCCCTAACTCCCCACCTACACTCACCTTTACTGGCTCCATCCCTGCCTCTTCGACCTGTTTGTTTCCTCTCCACCTATCCTCTCCTCTATCCATCTTCTATCCACCTCCCCCTCTCTCCCTATTTATTTCAGAACCCCCTTCCCCTCCCCCATTTCTGATGAAGGGTCTAGGCCCGAAACGTAAGCCTTTCTGCTCCTGTGATGCTGCTTGGCCTGCTGTGTTCATCCTGCTCTGCACCTTGTTGTCTCGGATTCTCCAGCATCTGCAGTTTCTACTATCTCTGATCGGAAAAGTTGACCCTGGCCAACAAGGCAAATTAGGGATAATATTAGATCCGAGGTAGGGGCATAAAAATTGGCCATTAGAGGAGCAGATCTGAAGATTGGGAACAGTTTAGACTTTAGCAAATGAGGACAAAGAGAGGGAAAGTAGAGAGTAAGTGTCCAGGGAACATATAAACTGATTGTAAAATCTTCTATAAGTTTGTGAACAGAAAAAGTTGAGTGAAGACAAATGTAGGTCTCTCATCGTCAGAAAGAAATAGTGTTGGTGAAATTGATGGAATTAAAAACTGATAAAAAAGAACCCCAGAGCCCAATAATCTACATCCCAGAGTAGTTTGTGGAAGGGTTCTAGAAAAGTGGTTGCATTGATGGTCATCTTTCAAGATTCTATAGACTCTGGAACAATACCTATGGTTTGGAGGGTAGCTAACATAACTCTTCTATTTAAAAATGGAGGCAGAGAGGAACCAGGAATTACAGAGCAGTTAGCCTGATATCGGTAAAATACTAGAGTCCATTGTAAAAGACTTTATAGCATTTAGAAAACAGAGACAGGAGAGGACAGAGTTAGCATTGATGACAAATCTCCCAGAAATTTTCATGGATGTAACTAATACAGTTGATGAAGAGGAGCCAGTGAATGCGGTTTACCTGGATTTTCAAAAGGCTTTCTATTAAGTCCCACATAAAAGATTAACATGTAAAATTAAAGCGCATGGAATTGGGAGTAGTGCACGGACATGGATAGAGAACTAAATAAAAACTGAAAGAACTGTGGATGCTGTAAATCAGAAACAAATGCAGAAATTGCTGGAAAAGCTCAGCAGGTCTGGCAAAATCTGTGGAGAGAAATCAGAGTTAATGTTTTGTGTTGAGTGACTGTTCTGAGGAAGGGTTACCAGACCCAAAACATTTACTCTGATTTTTCTCCATAGATGCTGCCAGACCTGCTGAGCTTTTACAGCAAGTTCTGTTTTTGCTATGGACAGAGAACTGGTCGGCAGACAGGAAATAAACAAGTCGTTTTCTGAGTGGCAAGCAGCGATTAGTGGGGTACTGCAGGATCAATGCTCAGACCCCAGATATTTACGATTTATATTACAGATTTGGATAAGGGAACTAAATGTAATATCTCCAGATTTGTAGACAACACAGAGGTAGAAGGAAGGGTGAGCTGTGAGGAGCATGCAGAGATGATTCAGTGTGATTTGGACAGGCTGAGTGATTGGGCAAATATATAGTAGATGCAGTATAAGTGGATAAATGTGGGGTGGTCTCAAAAACAGGAAGGCAGTTTATTATCTCAATGACAATGGATTGGGAAAGGGGGCGCAGAAACAGACCTGGATGCCCTTGAACACCAGTCACTGAAAGTAAACAAGCAGGTGCAGCAGGTGGTGAAGAAGTTAAATGATATGTTGGCCTTCATAGCGAGATAGTTTGAGTACAGGAGCAGGGATGTTTTGCTGCAAATATACAGGGCCTTGGTAAGACCATAACCGGGCGTATTGTGTGCAGTTTTGGTCTCCTTATCTGAGGAAAGATGTCCTGGCTATAGAGGAATGCAATGAAGCTTTGCAAGACTAATTCCTGGGATGGCAGGATTGATGTATGAAGAGGGAATTGGTCGGGTGGGATTATATTTGCTAGAGTTAAGACAAATGGGGGGTGGGTGGAATCTTATGGAAACCTATAAAATTCAAACAGGATAAATACAGGAAGGATGTTCCTGATGATCAGGGAGTCCAGAACCAGGGTCCACAGTCTAAGGATATGGGGTAGGCCATTTAGGACTGAGATGAGAAGTTTCTTCTCCCAAAGAGGGATGAGCCTGTGGAATTCTCTGCCATAGAAAGTGGTTGAGACCAAAACATTGAATGTTTTCAAGACGGAGTCAGATATATTTCTTAGGCCGATCTTAGGATGAAAGGGTATGGGGTGAATGTGAGAACAGGGAACTGAGTTGGATGATCATATTGAATAGTGGAACAGGCTTGAAGGGCTGATTGGGTCAGAACATTCCTGCTCCTACTTTCAAAGTTTCCATCTCTATTTGTGCCATCACTAATTTATCTTGTTACAAATGTTACGTGATTACACAGAAACAGCCTGAAAGCTTTGGCTTTTTACTATTATTCCTTACTCGGCTCCTCATTTTGGTTGCATTCTTCTATATCATACTTGGATTGTTGTTCATCTCTTCCCTCTGCTTCCATCTTTCTTTCTGACATTTTTAACTTCCTTTTAATTGAATTCTCCCTTCTAGTATTTGGCTGAAAGTCCTATCAGCAACCTGAGTTGCATAATTCACCAAGAACTCACACAGTGCTGGTGCTAGTGCTCAAGAATTGGAACCCATTTCTCCAAGACTGATCTCTGAGCCCATGCATTTAGCTGTCTAACCTTAGCTAGCCTATGCCAATTTGCATATGACTCAGGCAGTAATCATGAAATTATTACCTTTGTGGCTCTGCCTTTTAACTTAGCCCCAAGCTGCTCGTAATCTGTACCTCTCAGCTGAACCACTTTCCTGGTTCTATCTATGTCATTGGTATCTTTGTGAACTATGACAACTGGATGCTTCCCTTCCAGCTCCAAGTTCCTTTCCAGCTGATAAAAGCTGAACTTTGGCACCTGATAGAAATACAGCCTTCGAGACTCTGTCAAAGAACAAAGAACAAAGAAAAATTATAGCACAGGAACAGGCCCTTCGGCCCTCCAAGCCTGCGCCGATCCAGATCCTCTATCTTAACCTGTCGCCTATTTTCCAAGGATCTGTATCCCTCTGCTCCCTGCCCATTCATGTATCTGTCTAGATACATCTTAAATGACACTATCGTGCCCTCCTGTACCACCTCCACTGGCAACGCGTTCCAGGCACCCACCACCCTCTGCGTAAAGAACTTTCCACGCACATCTCCCTTAAACTTTTCCCCTCTCACCTTGAAATCGTGACCCCTAGTAATTGAGTCCCCCACTCTGGGAAAAAGCTTCTTGCTATCCACCCTGTCTATACCTCTCATGATTTTGTAGACCTCAATCAGGTCCCCCCTCAACCTCCGTCTTTCTAACGTAAATAATCCTAATCTACTCAACCTCTCTTCATAGCTAGCGCCCTCTGTACCAGGCAACATCCTGGTGAACCTCCTCTGCACCCTCTCCAAAGCATCCACATCCTTTTGATAATGTGGCGACCAGAATTGTACGCAGTATTCCAAATGTGGTCGAACCAAAGTCCTATACAACTGTAACATGACCTGCCAACTCTTGTACTCAATACCCCGTCCGATGAATGAAAGCATTCTGTATACCTTCTTGACCACTCTAATGACCTACGTTGCCACCTTCAGGGTACAATGGACCTGAACACCCAGATCTCTCTGTGCATCAATTTTCCCCAGGGCTTTTCCATTTACTGTATAGTTCGCTCTTGAACTGGATCTTCCAAAATGCATCACCTCGCATTTGCCTGGATTGAACTCCATCTGCCCTTTCTCCGCCCAACTCTCCAATCTATCGATATTCTGCTGCATTCTCCGACAGTCCCCTTCACTATCTGCTACTCCACCAATCTTAGTGTCATCTGCAAACTTGCTAATCAGACCATCTATACATTCCTCCAGATCATTTATGTATATCATAAACAACAGTGGTCCCAACACAGATCCCTGTGGAACACCACTGGTCACAGTTCTCCATTTTGAGAAACTTCCTTCCACTACAACTCTCTGTCTCCTGTTGCCCAGCCAGTTCTCTATCCATCTAGCTAGTACACCCTGGACCCCATGCGACTTCACTTTCTCCGTCAGCCTACCATGGGGAACCTTATCAAACACCTTACTGTCTTTCATGCACAGAAAGTATCTACTCCTCTAATTATGCTATCCTATTATTACTACATTTCACTTTCCATCTCCCAATTAAATGGTGCTCTGTACTATGGTGCTGTGATCAGTTCCACCTACAGTCTGGGTCCTCATTCACATTGGGAACAAGAATCTCAGATGTATTTCTTTGGCCAGAGGGTGGTGACTCTGTAGAACTCAGTGGACTCCAGGTCATTGAATACATTTAAGACAGAGATAGATAAATTCTTTATCGGTAAAGGGATCAGGATTATGGGGAGAAGGCAGGAAAATGAGATTGAGAAACAGATCAACCATGTTTGAATGGCGGAGCAGACTCGACAGGCCGAATGGCCCAATTCTGCTCCTGTGTTTTATGGCCTTATTGAATCAGTACACTGCCTGAGGCTCCTCCAAAGCTAAATTTGGAATCCCCATAGTTGCCTTCGTTGCAGTCACACCCTTCTGTCCTTGACAAGGAACAAATTTGATGCAATTAATCTAAGGCACATGACCGTTTCCTGAAACACAACACGCAGGTAGCACTCCCCTCCCTGATATGATCCCGTTCTGAGCTGATGTTCCATGAGCAGCCAACCCTTGCTGCAGATGTGCTGACTGTGAACTACACCAGCTCCCACATACTCCAGCTGAAACATTATCCATTTCTCAGCCATCTCAATTCTATTTAATTAATTAATTTTGATGTTAAATATTGTGAAAGTGAATATCTTAATTATACTCTTCAGCTGCCATGACATCTCCTAATTAGAACATAGAACATAGAACATAGAACATAGAACATTACAGCGCAGTACAGGCCCTTCGGCCCTCAATGTTGCGCCGACCTGTGAAACCAATCTGAAGCCCATCTAACCTAAA
>NW_025974993.1:0-8183 GCF_021869965.1 Rhincodon typus
TGTTATCTCAGAATCTCCAGCATCTGCAGTTCCTACTATCTCTGAAATAACTTTTCCACTATCATTTTTCCTAAAAGCACTGCTTCAGGAAATCTTGTGAAAATATCAATTGTTAAAAAATACTGATTTCGATTTCTGGTTTTAGGAAGTGGTCCTACACATCTATTAAGATTCTGCTAAACCGTTCTTCACAATCTGATATCAGAATTGAAGATACAGATTTTATCAAGGGTTGGGTTTCCCCCACTACTGGACATGTACTGAATGTCTGGCAAAATTTGACTACATTTTTATGCAACTCCGGCCAATGAATTGTTTTAATATTTTATTCTGGGTTTTCTCAATACTGAGGTGACTTGCCATTGGAAATCTGTGAGCTACTTATGCGATTTCATTATGATACGCAAATGGAATTATCATCTGATGTGCCACTGCCCATGTGTCATTAGCTGGATAGTTCAGGTGGTCTTCATTTCCTCAATGTTTTGTCTTTCAAATAATAACACTCGGGTATTGCTTCTGACTATCTCCGACCACACCGTTTGGTATAACTTTTGCAATTTCAAATCTGTCTATTGCATTTTTATCAAAGATAATGGGCTAAGCATATCAGCCTCATTCTCTTTACCTTCACCCACAAATTGTATCTCAATTTCCAGATCATCTCCTGGTTTCATAAACTCCTTTGCTTCTGTCTAATTCTATGGGCCTCAATCCAGTCACAACAGAGTCAGGAAACAAACCAGTATATTTTTCTTATAACATTGCAGTCTCTTGTACTTCTACTAGTTGTTCCATCACCCTTGGTGAAGCCAATATTCTTGAATATGCTAGAGCGTTTCCCAAAGTAAAATCAATTCCTTCTATAGGAATTTGTTTCACAACTCCCACTACTTATTCTCCATTTACCAAGTCCCTCCTTAATTTAACTTTGTACCTCCATATATATCTCCACTTAATATTATCCTCTGCATAAGTAATTCTGGAAGCTGAGTAGTCTAATCAGTGGCTGACTCGCCCCAGTGTTCTCAATACCATACTGGTACACCTCATTGATATGAAGCATCAGGAAATAACTCCTCTTTTGTGATAAATTACTCAATCTCCTGTGGTCTGATTCTCCTCATCAATATTCAAAGAATTTTCAGAACTTTTGAACTTACTCTCTCTTCTTAGTATATTCTAACGAAATATGCTCCCTTTGTACAGCTGTGATAGTGTTACTAGCTGCGTCCTTTCCAGATGTTCCCTTTTCTGATGACTCTTTAGACATTCCAGCTACTAAAATCAGTCTCAATTAATTTTCAGCAATTGGCTTTGGTACGTCCATTCTTATTAGAATGGAAGCATGTTTCTTTCTTCATGTCATTTTTTGGTTTCAGGCTCTTTTTTTTCTATTATATGGCATCTTTCAGTCTCCTCTAAAACTGGTACCTCTTCCATTCTTCTTTGCTTTAATTGGCCCATGGCCAATTTACGTTCTCTAAATTCCCTAATTCTTTGCAGTTCAATTTATTTTTTTTCACTCCCCCACCACTTTACATGTTTTAAAAACTTTACATGTTTTCTGAATTCTACGTCCCTCTGTTTTGATTTTTCCTCTAATTTATTTTCATTTCTAACTGACTCTTAGCTAATTCCAGCTATGAAACCCTAGTTTCGGGTTTCCTTCCTTCCAATTCTAAACGTTGGATAAGCACTCATGATATCTCATCCTTACCAGATCCTGCTTTTACTTTTACCTTCAAAATACATCTGCTAACGCCCTCAGTTTAGCTTTCGGCAAAGACTTTAAATAAACCACTGCTATATCTTCCACTTCTAGAAAATCACAGCAATATTCAAAGCCATCTTCAAATTGCTACGCAATAAATCTCACCACAACACATTTATAAACAAAACATCAAAGATGTTATTTTAAAAAGAAAAATACAGACTCCTCAAATCCAGTGATTTCAAACCCCACTGAGAGGCCCCAATAGTTATGATGCCAGCTGATGTTATTACTGGAAAAAGAATGTGTTCTGCTACCAAGCAGGAGAAAATAAATTGAAGGAACAAAGCGAATCACAACAGATTTCAACTTTTGAAACTTAGCGGCACATTGAAAGTATTGGTATACAGTGTTATGCAATTTAAAACCCTAATCGTAAATCAACAGTTATACCAACATTGCAAAGAAGCATTGAATTTACAGTCAAAACGTAGTAACAGTAGAACTTGACACACATCCAGGGACGACTTAAAAACATTAGTGCGAACTCAGCACTTCTTCCTAAAGTCAATTAAAAGGGCAGTTTTGAAAAGAAATGCATGAACATATACTTTATCTCTTTCACAAAATGTAAATACTTTATATTTCAAGTGATTTGTGTTGTTGGATCCTTAGCCACTGTCTATTTGACATACATTGTAACTGTCCATAATGTCCGCACCCAGCCAAGCCACTTGTTACCTTATCTCAATCAAACAGCAGTTACAGTTCAAGACTGTATAGTGTCATTTTGCTAGGGTTCCTGTTTACTCACATCACCCAAAAAAGTCTGTATACGAGAACAGTTGCAATGGCCTCCATTATTGATAATCCCACATAAATTAATGCACAGTAAAAAAAACAGAAATCCTAGGTGATGTACTGGAGTGATGCTGGCACCCATTAATCAGCACCTCAATTAGGTGAGCATATTCTTAAGAAAAGCAACAAAGACAACTTGCTCTGGTAGGGTGTCTAGCTTTCTGGTTTATACTAATTCTATTTCCTGACATTTTGTGGGTTTCTGAATGAATACCAATAAACCCGAATAATACTTGCTCAACTTATTAATTAAAAAGTGAAGGTTGAAGACTGGATAACAGGCATAAATCCACAACAATCTTGCCATATTTACAAGTGATATAGCTCTTTCAATGAAAAATGCAGAAAGTGATTTTCCTTTCATTAAGCAAGTCAATTCCATGTTTGATTGAAGCCAATAACAAACACTAAAAAATAACGGCATATTTGGCCAAGTTACATATAATCAGGTGAGACCCAGGAAAGAAATTTCTGAGTAGACACATTTGTTTGAAGATTAGCATTTGAGAAACCTAGGTAAATACATTGAGATCACTGCCTGATTATCAGCACAGATAAAAGAACTTTGAATATCTCAAAGCATTTTAGTCATTTTTGTACAGTACCTTCAAAAACATGTTCTCATTGTGACAGCCAAATTACACCCAAACATCAATGAATAATATAATCTGTTTCATTCACATTGAGAGCACTAAAATATTGGCTTGGACACCAGGAAGAACTACTCTGCTCGTCTTCAAAAGTGCCATGCTCTTGCCCATCTGTGGAGACAGACAAGATGTGGGTTCTATAGTTCTTCCAAATGAGAAGAACCCCAACAGTTCAGTGCTTCTCATTTTTGCACTGAAATGTCAATCTAATTTGCAGAATGAAATTTGAAACAATAGCCTTCAGCAGTCATGAGCCATGGCGAAGCCCTTTAGTTTTACATTTGCATAAGTCAGGAATACCATGATTACTGCTCTACTAGTAAAGTTGGCAATCAATACTTTTTAAACCAACACACCAAAAAGGAAAATAGATTTATGCACCTTATAGATAAAATATTCCTCATTCATATGAACAGTGAAAATGAATTTACCCAGTTGAGGAATCTACTAAACACAAACAAAAAACACTTCCCAAAACTGTGCTGATAAACAGCCAATGTTATTAAGCTGACTTCATACGATATTGCAAAACCAATAAAACCAGTTCTGCAAAATCTCAATTTCTACAGGTATTCATCCACAACTTTACAGAAAAGTTATCTTTTATCAACTAAATAAATCTTTTTAATCTATATGACATGTACTTTCGATTAAATAGTACATTCATTATTTATACACATCACAATTTTTCTTTTATATGTAGCTACATTTTAAATGTTATTTCTCTGTTCCAGAAAACAAAACTTCATCTGAAAGAGCATGAGGCAACTTACTGCCAGGTTATTTTCACAACAAGCTGAACAATGGAGAAGCTGACAGCCTCCCTTTGTTCCTTTCTTCAAAGCAACAACTGAAGCCAGAGATTTCGGGAGTACATTATTGGACTCCTTGGGTTGCTCCATCAGCCCCAGTTTGATAAGACCATGGCTGATCTAATTGTGCCTTCCACTCTGCTTTCCTGCCTATTTTCGACTCCCTTGTTAGTCCAGAAGATATCTACCTCTGCCTTAAAGTATTCAATCTCTCTACCTCCACAACTTTCCAGGAAGCAAATTCCACAGGCTCAAACCACAGACAGTCTCATAAGGGACAGCAATGCTTTCAGCATCCACCTCATTCTTCAAAACTCCAAACTAAGGTCCAACCTTTCCTCATAAGATAACCACTCCCCTCCCCACCGTTTCCTGGGAACCAGTTAAGTGAACCTTCTCAGAACTGCTTTTAACACAATCACATCCTTTCTCAAAACAAATATAAAAGCTGCACAAGCTCTTTAGATGTGGTCTCATCAATGACCTGTAGAGATGCAGCAAAAGTTCCTCTTTTCATATATAAAATATTCTCTTGCAATTAATGCCAGCATTCCATTTGCATGTTGAAACATTAAAGTGCTACATCAGATCATGTTTAATATAAAGAAAATTACTCGTAATTAAGCAGTTTCATATTAGCCACATCTAAAGTTTGAATGAAACAGTACCTCATCCTGTTTGAACTACAACTCCTATCAAATTAGCAACTGTGAATTCAAAATTATAAATCAACGTCTGATTCAGTTCCAAAAAGTAAGTTTATAATACTTGACAATTATTAATATTCACTGTTAATTTATTTTTAGTTAGATAAAGTCAACTTCTGATTTAAAACAATGTTTAAGGAGAATTTGCCAATTTGATGCTGGCTAATTTGAACATTAACTACAATTAGCAAAACAAAAGCAAAATATGAAATAAAAGGAATCTACATTATTCTACGATTACACATCTGACAAAATAAATTTCAAATATCACAGAGCCTTCTGTCATGTCGGTTACTTATGCATTTGTACTCATGACTTCAAAGACAATTCAGAGTTAAGAACTGTAATGTACACAGTTTATCTGAGAAAACATTTTGCCTCTATTCGCATTGAGCACTTTACATCCAACAACCCTGGATTTCTGAATTTTCATCTTAGAATCTGCCAATTGAGTGGAAAGACAAAATTTTTCATATCCCCCTTACAAAATCAGGTGTTGAAATATAAACTATTGCATCCATAATGGCAGTAGAGAGTCTCGACAATGGTTTCAATTACATTATTAACACAGTGGATGCACTGCATACAATGACCATATAATATTTAAAACAAAATCTAAAATTACATTAGACGTGAAAGATTTGTACGTCTTACAATGGTGATATGATACTTTAAGCAACAATTTAAATCAGTCAACCTTTTGCAGGTCTTTTGAAATTTCCACAGAAGCCCAAGAAAATTATTGTCTTGTCACTATGCAATAATCCGTGCTTACCATTGTCTTTTAGAAAAATAGAATCCCTAAAGGTGGAAGCAGGCTATCTGGACCATCGAGTCCACAATGACCATCCAAAGAACATCCCTCCCAGACTGATCCCCCTTACCCTTTCCCTGTAAACCTGCGTTTCCCATGGCTAACCCACCTAGCCTCCACATCTGCAGACACTGTGGGGCAATTTACCATGGCTAATCCTCCTAATCTACACATCTTTGGACTGTGGGAAGAAACCAGAGCACTCGGGGGAATACCCATGCAGACACAGGTGAATGTCTGTGTGGAGTTTGCAGAATCACCCAAGGCTGGAATCATTCTCAGGTCCCTGGTTCATAGATCATAGATCACAGAATCCCTACAGTGTGGAAACAGGCTCTTCGGCCCAACAAGTCCATACTGACCCTCAGAGCACCCACCCAGACCCATTCACTTATAACCCACCTAATCTACACATCCCTGAACACTACGGGCAATTTAGCATGGCCAATCCACCTAGCCTGCACATCTTTGGACTGTGGGAGGAAACCAGAGCACCCGGAGGAAACCCATGCAGACACGTGGAGAATGTGCAAACTCCACCCAGACAGTCGCCCGAGGGTGGAGTTGAACCCGGGTCCCTGGTGCTGTGAGGCAGCAGTGCTAACCACTGTGCCACCTTGCCGCCCTTTTCTTGCTTGTATTCTTAATGACTTACAAGATAAAAACAGTTTTGCTCCAGATTTACTATGAATTATCGGAGCCCCACATTAAAGTTTCCTTTTTAAGTAGCAAAAATAAACAAGATTTTAAACCCTGAAAAATATATAGACATTGGAAATGTAAGCAGACTTTAATAATAGGTCCTCAACTATTCAAACTAAGTCTAGATAGACTAATGACTCACCTATTTTAGGAATAAATGAATAGCAAACACTTAAAATAAGAATCTCTGTTATTGGGGCAATATCTATTACCAGTTGCCTATTTCCCACCTTATAAAACAAGCAACCAACTGAGCTAAGTCAAGAAGGAACTTCAAATACTTTACCTGGATCCTTTTGTGACACAGTGGTAGTGTTCCCTACCCCTGGACTGACAGACCTGGGTTCAAGTCCCACCTGCTCCAGAGGTGTATAATAACATCTCTGAACAGGTTGATTAGGAAAAACAGATCAAATCTCCTACACAAAGTGCATTTTGGATGCAGTTTGAAAGTCTCATCCAATATTTTTCTGTGTAAATAGATGGTTTTAGGCATTTTTCTTTGGCTTAGTTAAAATAACTATGACTTGGGAAATATAAAAAAGGCACTCAGCATTGTGCATTAAATAAGATTGACATTATCAGGTTTAGGTCAAAAATACAGGAATGAAAATATTTAATGTATACAAATGCAATGTGATTTCAATTTCTACAGAACAGTCAAGTTGCAAGCTTTCCAGATATCCAAGAAATTATAAAAATACATTTATAATCACCTCACAGTATGTTCTCTTGTTACGAATCCAAACTGTTTTATTCCACATATATGTAATTCAACACCCATGTCTTAAATCAGAAGGACTATACTCTGGGTGCTAATGTTACATCTTACATTGTGCATATAAAGCTATCATATCCTATCAACCAGCATTCTCAGGGTTAAAACAAGATGTGCCCTTTAACTGTGCTAGCCAAATTAGACATAACTAAGTTACGTATTTAATTTTATACTGTTGTTCCAAATCATGGAAAACTAGCAGGCTTTTAAGCATACAAAGCGCATTCTTAACCTGAAAACTGAGAGCAAATACTGACCCCTTACATCATTGGTAGCCAATAGAAAACAGTCATGAAAACAAAACAGTGATGCAGAATGAACAAACAAAAAACCTCTGAAAAATCAGGGTGAAAGACCTGTGAAACGAACAGCCAACATCAAAGAATGCAGAAATCGAATTAGCAAGAGAACCAAATCAATTTCTTGCTGAAATATGCACGTTCTTCCTATAAGAGACAAACAACAGGGCAAGTTGGGAGATGTAGTCCTGTTATATTCCGCGCGTTCATAACCAATACAGAAACTTGCTTGGGATTGAATGCAATTCTTCAAGTGCAGAATTTATTTAAAAAAAAAATGAAGGAGAAGCTGACTGGGGTGGGGGGGTAATCTGAGGGAAGGGAGGGGAACTGACTGGGTGGATTGTACATACAACTGCAATAAGAATGCAAAACATCTTAAATGGACCCATGCAAGCGCTTTAACAACATACAATTACAGATTTTCTAAAAGGCGGAATATCATAATGCAGGTTAAATTACTTTCCCTGAACACATATCTGCAATCACTGCAAAAGGAGAACCGACTGCGGGGGGGTGGGGGTGGGGGTGGAGTACTGACTGGGTGGGTGATGGAGATGGGGGGGAGGGAAGAGAGCTGACTGGGTGGGTAAAGGGGGTGGGGGGTGGGGGGTGGGGGGTGGGAGAGAACCGAATGGGTGGCTGGAGAGGTGTGGGGGCAGAACCCACTGGGTGAAGATGCAGAAGGTCCCAAATGGGTAAACTGGGAGGGAGGAAGGGGACCAAATGGGTAGAGTGCGGATGGGTGGGAGAACCAACTGAAGTACTACTAACTGAGGGGTTGAGGGGTCATCAAATGAGGAAATGCAGGAAATGCCGCAGTGTGGGGTGGTGGGGAGAATGAGG
>NW_025974994.1:0-8182 GCF_021869965.1 Rhincodon typus
GACTGACCTCCCATAACCACTTTGCTGTGTTATCTCATTTAGACACAATCTTTGTTTCTCCACTACGACCACTGTCCGCAGTGTTTTTGCTATTTACTCTCCCATGATGTCTAGTCTATCACAGAGTTTCTCCTTTCTCTTTTTCTGATCTTCCACCATTTCCATTGATGCTAAAATCTCATACATCTCTTTTGATGATAAAATCTCGTACATCTCTATCTCCCCTCAACTTTAATGAAAGGTTATCAACCTGAAACTTAACTTTGTTTCTCTCCACAGATGCTGCCTCTGACCTGCTGAGACTTTCCAGCGTTTGTTGTTCTTCAGTCATGTAATCCATGGACATTCACAAATATATCCCAGTCTTTAGTCAAAAGTTATATAACAGTTAACAACTGTTCTCGCCTGATTTTTAAATTCCAGAATGCCCTGTGCCTTATGCGCACAAGAATCTTCACGTTTCAAGTTAGGCAATGATAATGCAATATTGAAAAACAACTTAGAATGGAACAAAGAATGTGACATTCAACTCAACAAGGTAATTATGAAATGTGATTCAATGACTCCTAATTGTACATGGGAATCTGTTGATGAACTGCCATCTTGAACCACTGCAGTCCTCAAGGTGTAGGGAAACACACAATGTTACTAGGGTGGGAGTTACAGGATTATGACCTAGCGACAGTGAAGAAACGGCGATATATTTCGAAGTCAGGATGGAGACTAGCTTGTTGGGAGCTTCCTGGGAAAGGCATTCCTATATATCTGCCAACCTTGTGCTTTTACTTGGTAATCTGTGTCCACGGCAGATTCATGGAGGTGGCGGAGATGAGTTTGGGCCCGGTACGAGGCCCAGCGGCATTGTGAGCTGCTACATCAGTGAGGCCCGGCAAGGTGTAGCTGGAGGTGAGATGGTGCCGAACAGTGGCAACTTTTGTTCCAGCAGCCATGAACGACCTGGACAGAGTGGATGTTGAGAGGATGTTTCCATTGGTCAGAGAGACTAGGACCCGGAGCACAGCCTTAGAGCGAAGAGAAGACCTTTTAGAATGGAGATGAGGAGAAACATCTTCAGCCAGAGAGTGGTGAATCTATGGAATTCCCTGCCACAGAAGGCTGTGGAAGCCAGGTCATTGAGTATATTTAAGACGGAGATAGGTAGGTTCTTGATTGTCAAGGGGATCAAGCGTTATCAAGGGAGAATGGGGTTGAGAAACTCATCAGCCATGATTGAATGGCAGAACAGACTTGATGGGCTGAATGGCCTAATTTCTGCTCCTATGCCTTATGGTCTTATGGTGATGCGGTGAAGGGGACTCATGCCTGGCCACCAGGCCCATGGCGGGGCACTTAACAAGAAGGACTGTAAGGCTGAACACTTTTTGTTTATTTATTTACTTTTCTGCCTTTATATTCTGTATTTTGGTTTATTTTTCTGTGTTTGAAGACAGCGCAGGAGAGTGGTGACACTATACAACACTTTTCACTGTATTTTCTAACAATATACACATGACAATAAATAAATCAAACAATAATAACCAAACAACAGTAGTGATGGGTTTAGAAAGTTTTGTCTAAGGAGCCTCGGTGAGTTATTATAATGCATTTTGTAGATGGTACACACTACCAGCACTGATGGTGACCACTTGTCAGCCCAAACCTGGAAATTGTTCAGGTCTTGATACATTTAGACGTGGACTGCTTCAGTATCTGAGGAGTTGCAAATGGTGCTGAACATTGTGTAATAATCAATGAAAGTAGCCATTTCTGACTTCATGTTGGAGGGAAGATCATTAATGGAGCAGCTGAAAATGGTTTGGCTGAAGACACTACCCTGAGGAACTCCTGCAGAGGTGCCCTGGAGGTGACATGACTGACCTCCCATAACCACTTTGCTTTGTGGCAGGTATGACACCAATCAGTGCAGAGTTTTCCCTTGATTCCTATTGATCTAGTTTGGATGTTTAAATAAAGGCTGGAATAAAGTCAGGAGCTGTGTGGGCCTGACAAAACCCAAACAAGTGGCGATGACCAGGTTATTGTTCATTGTGTATCGCCTGATAGTGTTGTTGACACACCTTCCACCACTTTACTGATGATTGAGAGTAGATTGATAGGGCAGTAATTGACAAATTGGAATTGTCCCGCTCTTTGTAAACCTGAACAACCTTCTATTGTCGGGTAGACATCAATGATGTAACTGTACTGGCAGAGTTTAATTAGGGGATGCAGCAAGTTCTGGAGCACGAGTCTTCAGGACTATTGCTGGAATGTTGTCAGGCTTCATAGCCTTCTCAGTATCTAGTGCCTCCAACTGTTTCATGATATCATGTGGAGTGAATCAAATTGGCTCAAATCTGACACTTATGATGCTGGTCTCCTCCCACTTCCTACAGACAAAGGGGGTGGCTATGGGTACCCGCATGGGCCCAAGCTATGCCTGCCTCTGTGTAGGATACGGGGAACAATCCCTCTTCTGCAACTACACTGGCCCCATCCCCCACCACTTCATCCGTTACATTGATGACTGTATCAGCGCTGCCTCGTGCTCCCACGAGGAGCTTGAACAGTTCATCCACTTCACCAACACCTTCCACCCCAACCTTAAGTTCACCTGGACCATCTCTGATACCTCTCTCTCCTTACTGGACCTCTCTGTCTCCATCTCTGGTAACCACCTGGAAACTGATATCTATTTTCAGCCCACCGACTCCCACAGCTACCTAGAGTACATCTCCTCTCACCCACCTTCCTGCAAGAATGCCATCCCCTATTCCCAATTCCTTCGCCTCCGCCGCATCTGCTCCCAAGATGAGATGTTCCACTCCCAGACATCCCAGATGCCCTAGTTTTTCAAGGACCGCAATTTCCCCTCCACAGTGGTCAAAAATGCCCTCGACCTCGTCTCTCGCATTTCCCGCAACTCATCCCTCACACCCCCTCCCCGCAATAACAACAAAGACAGAATCCCCCTCGTCCTCACGTACCACCCCACCAACCTCCAGATTCAACGCATCATCCTCCACCACTTCCGCCATCTGCAATCTGACCCCACTACCAAGGACATTTTTCCCTCCCCACCCTTATCTGCTTTCCGGAGGGACCCTTGTCCGCTCCACACTCCCCTCCAGCCCCACCACACCCGGTACTTTTCCCCACAGCCGCAGGAAGTGCTACACCTGACCCTACACCTCCCCCCTCACCCCCATCCCAGGCCCCAAGAAAACCTTCCACTTTAAACAGATGTTCACCTGCACATCTGCTAATGTGGTATACTGTATCCGCTGTTCCCGATGTGGCCTCCTCTACATCGGGGAAACCAAGCAGAGGCTTGGAGACCGCTTTGTGGAACACCTACACTCGGTTCGCAACAAACGACTGCACCTCCCAGTCGCGAACCATTTCAACTCCCCCTCCCATTCCTTGGACAACATGTCTATCCTGGGCCTCCTACAGTGCCACAACGATGCCACCCGAAGGCTGCAGGAACAACATCTCATATTCCGCCTGGGAACCCCTGCAGCCCAATGGTCTCAATGTGGACTTCACAAGCTTCAAAATCTCCCCACCCTCGACCTCATCCCAAGACCAGCCCATTTTGTCCCGGCCTCCTTGACCTGTCTGCCTTTTCTCCCACCTCACTGACCAACCCCCACCCCCACTTCCTACCTACTAACCTCATCGCCGCCTCCTTGACCTGTCCATCTTCCCTCCCACCTACCCGTGCCTCCCTGCCCACTGACCAACCCCCACCCTAACTCCCCACCTACACTCATCTTTACTAGCTTCATCTCCACCTCCTTGACCTGTCCGTCTCCTCTCCACCTATCTGCTCCTTTATCCACCTACCATCCGCCTCCCCACCTCTCTCTATTTATTTCAGAATCCCCTTACCATCCCCCATTTCTGAAGAAGGGTCCAGGCCCAAAACATCAGCTTTCCTGCTCCTCTGATGCTGCTTGGCCTGCTGTGTTCATCCAGCTCTACACCTTGTTATCTCAGATTCTCCAGCATCGGCAGTTCCTACTATCTTTGAACATTGGTATATTGGGATATCGGTAACCAAAAGTTTAGTCAAAGGAGCATCTTAAAGGAGGAGAAGCTAAGGGGAATTTCAAGTGCTTAGGGTCCAGGCAGCTAAAAGCAAGGCTATCGATAATTAAGTGATTAAAATCTGGATGTAGAACAGGCCAGAAATGGAGTAATGCAAATGAACCTTAGAGAGGTGCAGGGTGTTGCAGAGATAGCGTGGTGTGATGCCATGGAGGGATTTGAGGAAAGGACAGATTTACAGTGAAGCATTAATAGAACAATGCAGGAAATGGATACGGCCAAAGAGAATTGGATAAATAGCTCAAAGGGGAAAAAGAATTACCGGGCTATAGAGAAAGAGCAAGCAGTCAGATTAATTGGATAGGTCTACTAAAAAAAAGCACAGGCAATATGGGCCAACTGGTCTCCTTCTATGCAATATTGTTCTCTAATTCTAGTTGCCTGCCTGAGTGGATAACTGCTGCTGTGGTTAATTTTGTATTGAGGCATGAGGGAGCAGCTTGGAATTAGGTTTCAGTGGGTAAGTCATAAGCAGTGGACTTGTTAAATGTGTGCTGCTTGATGAATGATTCACTGTAAGAAACAGCTTCCCCAGTGTATTGTAAAAATATAATTGCATTGACCATAAGAACAGAATATTAAAAAGTACATTGCATTGATTTTTAAATCATTTTTATATATCAGTTTTAAAATAATAGAAAATATAAATATGATTTTAATGAGACAAAAATTGGCAGCTTTATTGTAATGACAATTCAATCTGGATCATTGTAATAGCTACATTTGAAAGATGCCAATCAGTACCAAAATCACTCACACACCCTTCCTCTCCTCCATATTCTCATTGTGCAGACTCCCTCATATCATTTCAGAAACTAAGCTGAGATTTTGTCATCAAACTCCTGTCAGCCAACTTGCTAAAGCACAAATATAAAAGACAGACCCCTCAGTGTAGATCCTGATCGGAGTCCCATTCCAAATGTGTTGATGTCAAGATTAACCACATTTTCCCTGACTCTAACTCAGTCATTCCTCGGACCTTGGCATTACGATATCCCTCAGTCTCTCTTCCTCACACTCTCCAGGAAATGAAAATGTAAACTTAGTAATATTTCCATAATTACTTCATTTTCTGTTTAAATGTTTGTAATTGTACTGTAAATCTTGGCCCATTATGTGAGCTTCTCAGCTTTTAGAAAGATCATCCATCACAATGAATATAAAACCCAGAGATTGCTGTTCATGTCGCACATTGAATGTCCCCAGAAAGTGCGAAAGTGATTCGTAGCCAATAACCAGCTCTTCAAACGTTGTCACTGCTGATATGGAGGCAAATGTGGAAACCAATTTACACACAACAAGGCTCTGAAAATGAAAATGAAATCAACGGCTAGTGAGATAGCAAGAACTGCAGCTGCTGGAATTAGAGATAATCTTATGCCTAGTGTCTAGTGCTTGGAATTGAGGGATGAACATTGGCCAGGACATCAGTGTCCATTGTAACTGCTTCTTGATCAACTTTTCATGGTCATTCAGCCATTAAAAACTTAATTTTACATGTTCCTGCTAGCCTAAGAATATTGTATAAATAGAATATTGAATTATTGAATAAATAGACATTGAACTAGGCCATTCTTTCACTAATGTCCTATTGTGAATACTACTCAATTCATTTTCTCTCTGTAAATAAAGAAGTTCCCCCTTCCTCTAGCAAAACAAGACTGACACGACGTTAGAGCACCCACTCTGGATGATTCACCTCCTATGACACATCATTCCCTCGGTCAGAAAACCAGGAACTATTTCTTTGTAGCTATTACTGAATCCGCATCGTTTGCACGATCTTTCTAGCTCTCAATCCCAGTCCTCACTTGTACAAAGTGCAATGCTCAATCCATCTTAGCACTACCAACTGGCATCCAGGAAGTTTATAAGGTACCATTAGCTTACTTGAAATAAAGGAGTTCATTACAAGAGGGAATAATCTTAAATTTGGAAAGAAGGTGTTCAGGAGTGATGTCAGGATGGAATTTTTAACGCAAAGGGTCGTCAAAATCTGGACCAGTGTCCCCCACAGAAAGCTATTGAAACTGGGAGCCAATTGTAATCTCAGAACTGAAATTAACAGTGGTTTCCTTGAGAAAAGCTACTGCATGTATTGGAACAAAAGTGTTGAAGAACAAAGTAGATGAACAAAGTAAGTAAAGATACACAGCAGCCTGATTGAATGGAGTAACAGGCCTGAGGGCCTAAAAGGCCTGTACCTCTCTGTATTTCTTGCCAAATGGCTCAAAACGATGACCTTGCCAGTAGCTTACGAGGATCCTGGCTTGCATCTTGACACATTTGCTTATGCTTATGCCTCTGATGGTTAAGTAATGACATTGGTACAATTGCTCTGAAGTTAGGGAGGTTTGGGATGGAGAAAATGGGCTGTATGCTTCATAGGTGAGTTCTCCCCTATACCTTGACCAAGATATATCCTCAACCAACATCATATAGGCAGGTTAACTGCTCTTTACCATGTTGTTGTTTCCAGGAGCAAGCTGTGTGCAAATTGGCTGCCGTATTGCCAACAGGAACTGGACTTCAAGAAAGGGCTTCTTTGATTGGGAAGCACCGGAGTTCGTGAAAGATACCACATAAATGCAAGTTAACTTCAACCTGATTTGCTGTGGGGAGGGTATTACCACTCCAACATGTACTCCAAAAGTGTAATTCTCAAATGAACGTTACCAGACTATTCTTTCTTTTAATGTAAACCAGTGCTCGCAGAATTTAAACAGTTAGTGCTGAGACATTTAAGTGCCACTTGCTGTGCTTCATTATGTATTATTAGGAAAAAGAAGGGACTGGCAACACAGGGGATTTCCAGCATTGTCATCTGAAAATTACAGTTACTACAGCCTAGCTGCTGCCTGCAACTCTTTGTAGGTCTCTATAAGTTCACAGGGGATCAGACATGAGAAGAAATAAAAGGCAAACAGAGGCAAGAGAAACCATTCAGTACAATCAGCTTTAACATAATGAGCTCTGACTGTGTAGTTGGATGGAAGCCAACCTCTCATTTACTGTGAACCTGGTGTAAATGATTACATTACCCTACTTCAGTTTTTGTAACACCCCCAACTGTTCCTTAAGAGGTACGTCCAGCTCACACTATTGACAGGCTGTTTGGGTCTGAGTGTTTTTTTTGGTGTAATTACCATCCGCATTACAGTACATTTACAATAAAAGGTCTTTTTTAAGATCATTAAAGTGATAATCAGAGGCATGTGGGTTTACCTACTCTTCTCACATTCACAGGCAATCCCAGTTTGCCCCAGCCCTCAGCCCCTCACTGTTTTTCACAGGTACTGAGGGGTTAATTTTAACCCTATGATTTATGGGTTGGGTAAGTTGTACAAAATGTGAAAGCACCTTGGAACCCAAGCCCATCGCAAGCCAACAAAGGCCAGTCAAGCCACCCATCCACTCCTAGAAGATAGATTGGCCATTTCAGCACTGTATTAAGGCTACAGGCCTCACTTTTAACTTTAGTTAGAGTTTAACCTGACCTTAATTGAAAGACATGACAATTCAAGGGAGCAATAATTAGATCTATTGCAACGTCCATTGTTGGATGACGAATTAAATGAATTAAAAATGTCAATCTAAAAAGATAAAGTCTTGAAGAGAAAGGTCAATTAACAAATCCTTGTCAGAATAACACATTATGAATCACATGATTTGTTTTGTATTTCTGCTTTGATATATATTTATTGCTCATCCTTAATTGCACTTGAGCAGCCTTGTTGAATCACTGCAGTCCATGTGGCGTTGCCACATCCATAATACTGCCCCAGAAATTTGACTCAGCAGTGGTGAAGGAAGTCATAATAAAGTTCCCAGTCAGGACAGTGTGTGACTTGGAGGGGCGTTACTTTTGCTGATGTTCCCCTGTTCTTCTGGATGGTAAAGGTCATGGGTTTGGAAGGTGCTGTCAGAGAGGCCTGGGTGAGGTGCTGCAGTGCATCTTGTCGATGTTAGACAATTCTGCCATTATATGTCAGTGGGAGAGGGACTGAATATTTAAGGTGCAGGGCTGGATGAACACAGCAGGCCAAGCAGCATGTGATGCTGCTTGGCC
>NW_025974995.1:0-3819 GCF_021869965.1 Rhincodon typus
GATATGGGTGAACTATATTGCTTCTGCACTTGGAGCACAACAGCAAGCTGTTTTTGTTCCTGATTTACTGCATCCGCAGTTCTTTCGGTTTTAATGAAACAAAGACAGTTCTTTTCACAGCCTCAGCAGGTCCCATAAGATAGACATTTTGAAACATTTATTGTAATCAGCGGTGTAGAATCAAAGGGCCAAATGGTCTACTCATGTCCCTTGCTGTTGTGCTCCAAGTGCAGAAGCAATATAGTTCACCCATATCCTGGGCAGAGGCTCAGGGATGGATAATGAGAATGACTGTGAATTTAGACACTTTTATTTATCCTTATTGTGTGACTGTCACAGTTTTTGCTGCTAATTGATCTCAAAAATGGTGCTGAGCCACCATCTTCAATATGACTGAGTGGTTTACCCAGCCAGAGGGCTGTTAGGGTCAACCACATTGCTGTGAGCCTGGAGTCACATGTAGGCCAGACCAGGTTAGGATGGCAGTTTCCCTCCCACAAGGACATTAGTGAACCACATGGGTTTTTCCAACACTCTGGTATATCACACACACACGTGTTACTCAATTTTAGTACCAGACTTTATCAATTTTCTAGCAATACAGTGGGCAGTATCCTTGTGTCTCAGGAACTGCAGGTTTGAGTTCCATTTGGTGCCTGAGCAAGTTGTGTTCAGAATGCAGCCACAAAGGTCAGTTATCAATC
This sequence comes from Rhincodon typus, assembly GCF_021869965.1. Classification (NCBI taxonomy): domain Eukaryota; kingdom Metazoa; phylum Chordata; class Chondrichthyes; order Orectolobiformes; family Rhincodontidae; genus Rhincodon; species Rhincodon typus. The sequence continues at coordinate 705 of NW_025974995.1, forward strand.
TGTAAATCCTTCCAAAGATAAGAACAGGACTGTATCCTGTTGATCCCTCAAGCTACAGCCACTGGAAACAGACAAGCGGTCAGTTCCCAAAGGAAACAGACATGAGAAAGTGCTTTCCCTGCCTCATATGTTACCAGACATGGAGTAGCCTCTAAATCCAAGGCTGAGTGAATTTAATTAATTGGATTTAAATGCCCCAGATTCTCTGGAAGGATTTGGAGGATTGCTTAGTCCATGAACAAAACTGCTCTTAAGTGGAGTGTCACTGTTCACCCCAGGTACTGTCTGTCGGAGTGTTCAATGGGGAACAGTGTAGAGTGAGTACCACCTTCACCCCAGGCTCAGCCTGAAGACATTTCTGCCCAATTCACAAATTTCATCTGTTACTCTTTATTATCTTCTTCCAGGTCTAGATACTGAGATTCCACTCTCAAATTTAACAGTTTCCAAGTTTGGCTCTTGGTTCTAATCTCACAGCTCAGATTATAGCAGGAATACAGCATTACCACTCACACATCACTTAAGAGTAAGAGGGTGGCTAGGGAGAGAATAGGGCCCCTTAAAGATCAGCATGGCTGTCCATGTGTGGGGCCACAGGAGGCTGGGGAGATTTTTAATGAATATTTCGCCTCATTGTTCACTGAGGAGAGAATCATGGATGCTAAGGAAATAAGGGAAACAAGTGGGGATGTTTATGGAGGAGGTGTCTGCAGCCTGAGATCTCGTTAAGGTGGATAAATCCCTGGGCCTGATCAAGTCCACCCTTGGACGTTGTGGGAGGCTAGGGAAGAAATTGCAGAGGCCCTTGCAGAGATTTTTGCTTCATCTTTAGCCACTGGTGAAGCTCCAGAAGACTGGAGGGTGGTTAATGTTGTTCCATTGGTTAAGAAAGGAAGCAAAGACAAGCCAGGGATGTACAGGCCAGTGAGCCTGAGATCAGTGGTAGGTAAGCTTTTGGAGAGGATACTGAGGGACAGGATCAACTGATATTTGGATAGTCAAGGTCTGATTTGGGATAGTCAGCATGGATTTGTGCGAGGGAAGTCATGTCTGACCAATCTTTTAGAGTTTTTCGAAGAGGTCACCAAGAGGATGGATGAGGGTAGGGCAGTGGATGTTGTCTATATGGACTTTAGTAAGGACTTTGACAAGGTCCCACATGGGAGGCTAGTCATGAAGGTCAGGTCGCATGGGATCCAGGGAGAGCTAGCTAATTGGATTCAAAATCAGCTCGATGGTAGGAAGCAGAGGATGATGGTTTGAAGGTTGTTTCTCAGACTGGAGGCTTGTGACTAGTGGAAGATATTGTTAATAGCGAGGAAGGTTATCAAAAATTACAGAGGGGTATTGATCAGATGGGGAAGTGAGCTGAGGATTGACAAATGCAATTCAATACAGATAAGTGTGAGATGTTGCACTTTGGAAAGTCAAACCAAGGTAGGATTTGTACAGTAAATGGTAAGGTCCTGAGGAGTGTTGTGGAACAGAGGGACCTAGCAGTACAAGTACATAATTCGTTGAAAGTGGCGTCACAGATAGACAGGGTGGTGAAGAAGGCATTTAGCATGCTGGCCTTCATCGGTCAAGGCATTGAGTATAGAAGTTGGGACATTATGTTACAGTTGTATAAGTCATTGGTGAGGCCGCACTTGGAGTACTGTGTACAGTTTAGGTCACCCTGTTATAGGAAAAACATAGTTAAACTGGAAAGTGTGCAAAGGAGATTTACGAGGATGTTGCCAGGACTAGTAGGCCTGAGTCATAGGGAGCGGTTGGCCAGGATAGGACTTTATTCCTTGGAACGTAGGAGAATGAGGGGTGACCTTATTGAGGTGTATAAAATCATGAGGGGCATAGATAAGATGAGTGCATATAGTCTTTTCCCCAGGGATGGGGAATTGAAAACTAGAGGGCATAGGTTTAAGGTGAGAGGGGAAAGATTAAAGAAGGACCTGAGGGGCAACCTCTTCACACAGAGAGTGGTACATACATGGAATGGGCTGCCAGTTGCAACATTTAAAAACCATTTGGATCGGTACATGGATGGGAAGGGTTTAGAGGGATATGGACCAAATGTGGGCCATTGGAACGAGCTGAGTGGGCACCATGGTCAGTGTGGATCAGTTTGGGCGGTAGGGACTGTTTCCATGCTGTATTACTCTATGACTCTATAACTGCCTTAGATTTACACCCAGATCAGGGACAGCACAGGGTTAGATACAGAGTAAATTTCCCTCTACACTGTCCCCATCAAACACTTCCAGGATGGGGACAGCACGGGTTTAAGCACAGAATAAAGGTAAAGTGGATATAATCCAAACGTGTTCCTCTGTACCCTCTTCCTACTCAGATTACAGGAATGTGAATTTCTCTCCTAAACTGACACTGAGGCCGGACATTACACACCTGAGTGTAGCAGTGAGACTAAAAAAGGAGTTCAACCAGAGAGGTGAGGGTCTCCTTCTATCTGTCTCTGCCTGCCTGCCTGTCTATCGCTGTGACTATCTGTCTGTCTATGTGTCTGTCGCTCTACCTATCTACCTGCCTCTCTGTCACTCTGTCTATCTATCTACTTGTCTGTCTCTCTGTCTGTCTGTCCATCAACCTGTCCCTTTATCTTTCTCTTTGTCTGTCTCTTTACCTGTCTGTCCGTCTGCCTCTCTTTCTGTCTGTCTGTCTCTCTATGTCTACCTACCTGTATGTCTGTCTCTTTATCTATCCGTCTGTCTATCTGTCTCTTTATCTATCCATCTGTCTATCTGTCTGTCTGTCTCTTTATCTATCAATCTGTCTATCTGTCTGTCTCTTTATCTATCTGTCTCTCTGTGTGTCTCTTTATCTATCTTTCTGTCTGCCTATCTGTCTGTCTGTTTATCTGTCTCTTTATCTATCCATCTATCTGTCTGTCTGTCTCATTATCTATCCATCTATCTATCTGTCTGTCTGTCTCTATCTATCCATCTGTCTATCTGTCTGTCTGTCTCTTTATCTATCCATCTGTCTATCTGTCTGTCTCTTTATCTATCCATCTGTCTGTCTGTCTGTCTGTCTCTTTATCTATCCATCTGTCTATCTGTCTGTCTGTCTCTTTATCTATCTGTCTATCTGTCTGTCT
>NW_025974995.1:3829-6792 GCF_021869965.1 Rhincodon typus
TGTCTATCTGTCTGTCTGTCTCTTTATCTATCTGTCTATCTGTCTGTGAAATCCAAAACAAGTCCCTCGCAGTTTCAAATGTTCTGTTACAGGACACAGGTAGATGGTGCCCCCTGGTGGTTCCATACCACTCTGACAGGCCTGGCATGGAGACAGCTGTTGAGAGAGAGGGCGCAATGTGGAGGGCTCTGTATCTGGCACTTTCCTCTTGATGGAGGTAAACACAGATACTGAAACTCATTATCGCCTGCAGTTTACCCATGAGGGTATATGAGGAGCACGATCTCATACCCCACAATAAAACTGTCAGACATCAGAGCAGAAGTAGGCCATTCAGCCCATTGAGTCTGCACGCAGTTAGATCATGGCTGATCTGATAATCGTCAGGTGACACGGGCCTACACTGGACACCTTGAAACACTGGAGAGGTCCCACCTGTGTCACCTTCCCAAGATCCTCCAAATCGAAGGGCAGGGGAGGGAGTCCGTCGGCAATGTCCTCCCCATGCCATTGAGGGGCCAGCCTATCCAAACCATCTCCACTGCACAGCCTGTGTCGCTCGTGAGCCTGATCCCGGGTTCCCAATGAGACTGCTTGACTCGGAGTCTCCTAGGAGGATGACAGGAAACATTTTTGGGACATCCTCAAAGCTTCCCTGAAGAGATCAAACATCCCCTGATGACCCATGGAGACCCTGGCCTGTGAACGACCAAAACGGAGAAGGTTCACTCAGGAAGACCCCTAGGACATCGGGAGACTCTTATCAGGAAGTTGCGGAGCTGAAGATGAGCTGTCAGAGGGAACGGCATAAACGCCCAATCACCCACCAACCCAACCCTCCAAACGCAGCAGAACCTGCAGATCATCCTAGAAGCCATCAAACCCTGACTGGGAACAAGTCCCGCTCAGTCCCAGCTGAGGAAACAGCTTTCAGCTCAGTGCCAGAGTCAAAGGCTTGAGGTTCAATAGTGAAGTCTTGGAGGAAAATCCCAATGTCCACGCATTTCCTCATTTGGTCCAGGATTATAAAACGCAGTAATGTACAGGCTGAAGGAAAGCAGCCTGTCTCTGGCTCCAGCATTAAGCCCATCGGGAGGGGCATGGGTCACTGGGTGGGCTCAGTGCGTCACCGTTTCTCACCCCTCAGTGAGGACGCTCTGGGATCGCGACCTGAGCAGGTTATCTGACTGACACTCAGAGTGCAGCACTGCCAACAGGGTGCCCCCTTTCAGTTCAGACCTTAAACAGGCACCTCCTCTGCCTTTTCAGGTGAATGCAAAATATTCTCAAAGAAGACTGATGGAAGTTAGTAAAATTTTTTGCTTGCTCATGGGACAAGGGCATCGCTGGCTGGGCCCAGCATTTATTGCTCGTCCCTAGTTGCCTCTTGAGAAGGTGGTGATGAGCTGCCTTTTTGAACTGCTGCAGTCTATGTGCTGTAAGTAAGACCCACAATGCCCTTAGAAATATAGAAACAGAGAAAATAGGAGCAGGAGGAGGCCATTTGGCCCTTCAAGCCTGCTCCGCCATTCATTATGATCATGGCTGATCATCCAATTCAACAGCCTGTTCCCACTTTTCACCATTCCCTTTTATCCCAATAGCCCAAGGTACTGTATCCCCTCCTTGAAAACACAAGTGTTCCAGGATTTTGACCCAGCGACAGTGAAGGAACGGCAATATATTTCCAAGTCAGGATGGTGAGTGGCTTGGAAGGGAACTAGCAGGGGGTGGAGTTCCCATGTATCTGCTGACCTTGTCCTTCTAGATGGAAGTGGTGGTGGGTTTGGAAGGTGCTGTCTGAGGATCTTTGGTGAATTTCTGCAGTGCATCTTGTAGATAGTACACACTGCTGCTACTGAGCGTCGGTGGTGGGGGGAGTGAATGCTTGTGGATGTGGTGCCAGTCAAGCGGCTGCTTTGTCCTGGTGTCGGAACATCATGTTGCAGCATTGGTGAGACCAGTTTTAGAATACTATGTACAATTCTAGTCGCCCTGCTAAAAGAAGGACGTTGCTAAATTAGAAAGGGCACAGAAAAAAATGACAAGGATGTTGTCGAGACTGGAAGGTTTGAGTTATAAGAAGAGGCTGAATAGATCATGAGGGGGCATGGATTGGGTGAATAGTCAAGGTCTTTTTCCCAGGGCAGGGGAGACCAAAACTAGATGGGCATAGGTTTAAGATGAGAGGGGAATGATTTAAAAGAGACCTGAGGGGCAACTTTTTCACGCAGAGGGTGGTGCGTGTATGGAACGAGCTGCCAGAGGAAGTGGTAGGGGTTGGTACAATTACAACATTTAAAACACATTTGGACAGGTACGTGGATCAGAAAGTTTAGAGGAATATGGGCCAAACGCAGGCAAATGGGACTAGCTGGGTTTAGGGAACCTGCTCGGCACAGATGAGTTGGGCCGAAGGGTCTGTTTCCGTGCTGTATGACCGTATGGCTGTGAGCTTGAGTGATTGTGTGAAGGGTTCTGAAAGGGTTCATGTAGTGTGATACCTTAATTACCACCCAAAATGATGATGATATATGGACTTGTGGGGGAGGGGGGTGAATGGCTCAGGAGCTTGAAGGGGATCAAACCTGAGATCCAGCCTCCCTTATTGCATCAGCATCAATGTTGATCACACCAGTACAGCTGGTAAGCAGATGCCTCTGTGCAATCATCGCCACGTTGTTTAAGACAAGAGCCTCGTCTTATTTGGCTACCAAGTGGTTCTCTGGGCTAGTCAGGTCCTGTCAATCCCCTGCTGAAAAGGCGGATGGGGGCTTTCACATTTCCCTGATAATATCCGGAGAGACGGCCACTCGGAAAACAGTTTGCTTCAGTCACAAGAACAGAAGTTGCTGGAAAAGCTCAGCAGGTCTGGCTGCATCTGTGGAGAGAAAGTCAGAGTTAACATTGTGGGTCCAGTGACCCTTCCTCAGAACTGATGGTGGCTGGGAAAATGTTGGTTT
>NW_025974995.1:6892-8182 GCF_021869965.1 Rhincodon typus
GTTCATTCACGGGATGAGGGCATCACTGACCAGGCATGATTTATTGCCCATCCCTAATTGCCCAAGAGGGCAGTTCAGAGTCAACCACACTGCTGTGGGTCTGGAGTCACATATAGGTCAGAATAGGTAAAGATGGCAGTTTCATTTCCTAAAGGATATTATCACTCCTTGGACGACATGTCCATCCTGGGCCTCCTCCAGGGCCACAATGATGCCACCCGAAGGCTAGAGGAACAACACCTCATATTTCACTTGGGAACCCTGCAGCTCAATGGTCTCAATGTGGGCTTTACAAGCTCCAAAATCTCCTCACTCTCGACCTCATCCCAAGACCAGCCCATCTCGTCCCCACCTCCTTGACTTGTCTGTCCTTTCTCCCACCTATCCGCTCGTCCCACCTCACTGACCAAACCCCACCCCCACTTCCTACCTACTAGCCTCATCCCCGCCTCCTTGACCTGTCCGTCTTCCCTCCCACCTACCCGCCCCTCCCTCCTCACTGACCACTCGCCCATCCCAACTTCATACCTACACTCACCTTTACTGGCTCCATCCCCGCCTCCTTGACCTGTCCGTCTTCTCTCCACCTATCTGCTCCTCTATCCACCTTCTATCATCGCCTCGCCCCTCTCTCTACTTATTTCAGAGCCCCCTTCCTCTCCCCCATTTCTGAAGAAGGGTCCAGACCCAAAACGTCAGCCTTCCTGCTCCTCTGATGCTGCCTGGCCTGCTGTGTTCACCCAGCTCCACACTGTGTTATCTAAGTGAACCAGATGGGTTTTTCCCTAATAATCGACAATGGATTCACAGTCATCATTAGCTTCTTAATTCCAGATTTTTTTCATTGAATTCAAATTCCACCATCTACCATGGCTGGATTCGAACCCGGGTCCCAAAAACGTTATCTGGATTAACAGTCCAGCGATAATACCACTAGGCCATCACCTCCCCACTAAAGGCAGTGTTTCCTTGGCTGCACAGCACTTTGCCATGACCCTAAGGGACGATATTGTCAATGATCGGACTCAGGAGCAGGAGGAAGCCATTCAGAATCTCAAGCTGGCTGTGCCATTTAATGATGGTCCCTTTAAAAATGAAGCAGCACAGGGTCCTGAGGTAAGTGAGAGTTGCTGATGGTCAGTGGAGGGGAGGTTCAGGGCTGTTTACTAAGAGAGAGGTGGGCACCGCGGAGCTAAGAGTGGATTATCTCCCCCTCCAACTCCATTTTAATTTAGAGATGGTAAGAACTGCTGATGCTGGAGTCAGACATAACACAGCGTGGAGCTGGAG
>NW_025974996.1:0-8181 GCF_021869965.1 Rhincodon typus
TAAACATCTTCCACTTGCCTGAATCCTGCCTGCCTCTTGTGTCTTTGCCCCGGGTTGGGAAAAATGCTCCTACAGACTGGCGCTGCGAGTAGGGTGCCCTGCCTGAAGCTGGTACACCTTGGGCCACAGTCTGTGTGAGTATGTTTATTTACCATGCTTTCTAGCTAGCATGGTGGAGGGCGCCTATAAACCAGGGCATAAAACAAACTTTTAGATTGGAGCGAATATGAGATCAGGTATGGTGGAAGTGGGCGCTGGGCACGAGAGCACGTGAAATAATGTGAGAACGTGTGAAATAACATGAGAGCAAGAAATAAGAAAAAGGAGGTTGCAAGTCCTGGCTCTATCATTCGCAAAATTAAGAGAAAACACAAAGTGAAATAAGAATGATAAAGAAGTGAAATAAGAGGAAAACAATGAGCAAAACAAGAGGAAAAAAGGGAAATTTAAAAAAAAACAAAATAAGAGGAAAACAAGAGTGAAATGAGAGGAGACAAAGTGAAACAAAAAAGACCAGGAATCTCTGGCACAAGATAACTGTGGGGTCAGAAAACAACAAGGGTCTGGGAAATAATAAAACAGCAAAATAGAAGCGGCCACAGTTGGGAGAGTCGTGGGAAGTGGCAGAGAAGGACTGTGGAAAAACGGGCTGGTGTCCAAACCGGTCCATTCTGCACAGTGTGTTTGAAAAAGAGTGCAGAAACATGCTGAAATAGCTACAGTGTTCATAAGAAAGATAGAGAGCGAGATGGCTCTCTGTACTAGTTCACTGAATCTTGTAGAGGTGTTAACACTTTGTGATCTGGTTTGAATGCACCTTTGTTTGTTGATTGCTAAATGTTGTCTTGTGCAATTTGTGTGCTTTTGTTCCCTAGAGCTTGAGATCTGGGGGTGCTTTGAAGTTAGCTTGCATTTTGGGAATGTGTGGTCATTTAAATGTGTGGTGTGCCTGTGTACGTATGGAATATGTATGGTTAATGTGATGTCCATTTAAGAAACTCAGTGGTTGTGCAAAGCAGAAGTCTATAACAAAATGTTGATTTTAAAAGTTAGTTTGTAAAGCTTGTTAAAATTTACCTTTTAGAATTGGCTCTGCATTGTGTTTGGACTTTGGGTAAACTTTAATTTCAGAAATTATCATGTTTGGAATTTCATTTACAGGCCAGAAATGAACTTCCAAAACCTGTTTTAACACTGTAAAGATACTGTAATGTGAAAGTATGCAAATGATAGGAAATTTGGAATGCAATTCTCTTTGAACATAATTCTAATATGTTCTAAAATCTGAGAAAGCTGATAGATGAATTAGAAAAGAAAAACTTAACAGAGAAGGTGGTTCAGTACTAATTAACCCATTATGTTTGACATGAAATAGATGGAAACTTTCTTCGAAATTTTAAGTCCATGTATGATGATATTTTATTGCTACTGGGTGAAGTAATCTGTGGATAGAGAACTGGAGGATAAAAAGCAAAAACAAGTTAATGAAGTACTCAATTGGGCAATGAAAACAGAAAATAACCAAGGGAATATTAAGAAACTAGTAGCAGTTGTTACAGGGTGTATGTAGCGTGACTCGACCAGCACCCTCAGCCAACAGATTGAAATAAAAATTGCAGATTGTGTGATCAATGCTTGTATATGTATGTGTGCAAAAATACTGAAGGTAGTATTTAAGGAATGGACTTGTTGGAACAATTTGGAGCTGTGATTAGCATGTGAGAAACAAAGATTGATTGGGAATGCTGGTTTAAATTTAGAAGGTGAAGGATTGCATGCTTCCTGAAGAGTATCTGTGCTGCCACAGTTGAGTGGGAATGGGACCCTGAGAATCCCTACCATAAATTAGCAATGATGTGCCCCAAATTATGGGCAACCACCAAAACAGAGTTCGGGAGATGAGATATAAAACTGGTTGAAATACCTGGAAATGTACAAGATAAAGAGATTATGAAAGACCGGAGAAACAAGGAGAGAGACATGATTGTACCTCCCGATTTGGAGCAGGGAGAAGAAAGACAGGGTCGAGTTAAGGAAGAGCCATTAGATGGGGCCAGATACAAAATGCATGTTTATAGATGGGGCGCGGATGTATTATGATGGTGTTGTCTGGACAGGGTGGGCCGTGGTTAATTTGAAAGGGGAGCTTTTATCAAGAGAGAGGATAGAAGGATGTTACTCTGCACAGGTAGCTGAATTAAAAGCACTTACTGCAGCCCTGAAGTTAGGAAGGGGACAAAGGGTTAGCATCTACACAGACAGTAGGTATGCCTTCGGTGTAGTCCATGGCTACATGATGGCATGGGCAAGGCGAGGTGTGTTACTTCGAATGGTAGTGCAATCCAGCATGAGAACCTAGTCAAGGACCTAATGGCTGCAGCTATGAACCAAAAGAAGCAGCAGTAATTAAAATAAAAGCATACAGGAAAATTCAAACACCAGAGCAAAGAGGGATTAGTTATGCAGGTAGTGCAGCAAAAGCAATGTTAGAACAGGAAGTCGGAGATAGTAGGAACTACAGATGCTGGAGAATCCGAGACAACAAGGTGCAGGGCTGGATGAACACAGCAGGCCAAGCAGCATCATAGGAGCAGAGAGGCTGACGTTTTGGGCCTAGACCCTTCATCAGAAAAAGGGGGAGGGGAAGGGGGTTTTGAAATAAATAGGGAGAGAGTGGGAGGCGGATAGAAGATGGATAGAGGAAAGGATAGGTGGAGAGGAAACAAACAGGTCGTCCCCTCCAGCTCCACCACACCCAGCACTTTTCCCTGCAACTGCAGGAAGTGCTACACCTGCCCCCATACCTCCTCCCTCACCCCCATCCCAGGCCCCAAGAAGACTTTCCACGTCAAGCAGATGTTCACCTGCACATCTGCTAATGTGGTATACTGCATCCGCTGTACCCGGTGTGGCTTCCTCTACATCAGGGAAACCAAGCGGAGGCTCGGGGACCGCTTTGCAGAACACCTACGCTCGGTTCGCAATAAACAACTGCACCTCCCAGTCGCGAACCATTTCAACTCCCCCTCCCATTCCTCAGACGACATGTCCATCCTGGGCCTCCTGCAGTGCCACAACGATGCCACCCAAAGGTTGCAGGAACAGCAACTCATATTCCGCTTGGGAACCCTGCAGCCCAATGGTATCAATGTAGATTTCACAAGTTTCAAAATCTCCCCTCCCCCTACCGCATCCCAAAACCAGTCCAGCTTGTCCCTGCCTCCCTAACCTGTTCTTCCTCCCACCTATCCCCTCCTCCCACCTCAAGCCGCACCTCCATCTCCTACCGACCAACCTCATCCCGCCCCCTTGACCTGTCCGTCCTCCCTGGACTGACCTATCCCCTTCCTAACTCCCTACCTCCATTCACCTTTCTGCTCCTCTCTGCTCCTATGATGCTGCTTGGCCTGCTGTGTTCATCCAGCCCTGCACCTTGTTGTCTTAGAACAGGAAGTGATAACCATAGCAGCTGCGAAAGAGCAAGAAGCCAAAGATGATGAATGGAACATTTTAAATTTACAAGCAGCAGCTAGCTCAGAAGAAAAAGCAGAATGGATTAAAGACGGGACTGCGTTAGGAGCAGATGATATTTGTAGAAAGGAAGGTAGAGTGGTAGCCCCACATTCTGCAGAAGGGTCTAGGCCCGAAACGTCAGCTTTTTTGCTCCTCTGATGCTGCTTGGCCTGCTATGTTTATCCAGCTCTACATCTTGTTATCTCAGATGATGTACAATGTTTACCATCGATTAGCACAGGTAGGGAGAAATAAAAATGATACAGTTGATATGTAATTGTTGGTGGTGGAGAGGAATGGGGAGAGACATAGCTAAATTTTGTCAAAGATGTACTGCATGTGCAGAGACAGAACCAGGACAGGGAATTAGAATTAAAACGAGCCATCAGGCCAATCCAAGGGGGACATGGGAACACATTCAGATGGACCTCATAGGACCACTCCCACAAAGTCAGAATGAGAAATTCTATCTGGTCATGGTTGAACAGTTTACCAGATGGGTAGAAGCTTTCCCCACAAAAGACTGTTCTGCAACCTCAGCGGCAAAAATACTGGCAGCAGAAATAATACTGGAGTTGTGGGGAGGTCCCCTACAAATAGATCCAGACCAAGAGACCCACTTTATTGTCAAGTGCCTGAAGGAAGCATGTAAACTACTGGGAATAACACAAGGGTATTTAAGATGTGGAAGCATTGGAAAAGGTGCAGAGGAGATTTACCAGGATGTTGCCTGGAATAGAGGGAAGGTCTTACGAGGAAAGGTTGAGAGAGCTAGGGCTTTTCTCTTTAGAACGACGAAGGATGAGAGGTGACTTGATAGAGGTGTACAAAATGATCAGAGGTATAGATAGAGTAGACAGCCAGAGACTTTTTCCTAGGGTGGAGGTAGCTATTACGAGGGGGTATAGTTTTAAAGTGAGTGGAGGTAGATATAGGGGAGACGTCAGAGGTAGGTTCTTTACTCAGAGAGTGGTCGGGGCGTGGAATGCATTGCCAGAGAGGGTAGTGGAGTCGGCCACATTAGGGCATTTAAGCGGCTATTAGATAGGCATACGGATGATAGTATTAGGTAGGGGTGGAGGTTAGATAGACCTTAGGATTAGGGTAAAAATTTGGCGCAACATCGTGGGCCAAAGGGCCTGTACTGTACAGTGCCGTTCTATGTTCTATGTTCTATGTTCTTTGTTCTATATCCCCTACCATCCACAGAGCTCCGAGATGGCAGAGAGAATGAATAGAACACTGAAAACAATGCTCTGACTGAGGTAATGATAGAGAAGGGGTTAAATGGACCCTTTCCTTTCCCTACCAGCCATTCTGATGGACCAGAGGGCAGCACCCTCTCGGACCAGTAGACTAACACCCTTTGAGCTCATGACAGGACAAGCAATGACACTCCACCAGGACTTAATCACGGGGTGGGGGGGTGAAGTAGAACTGACTAATAGCAAGGGACAAGTCTGGGATTACATGAAACCCTTCTGTAAGCATCTACACATACCATCATGGACAGGCACCAGACCAGCAGCTTGTCAAGGGCTGGGAGCCTGAGGGACACCCAGGACAAACAGAAGCGCCAGCCCCAGGATCAAAGGTCCTGGGGAAAATAATCCCAAACAAGGAAGCCTTGTCCTCCTGAATGGACGGACCTCTTGAGGTAATATTATCAGGTAACAGAAGCGCACTTATTAATGGCAATGGAACTGGTAAATGGAGACATCCTACACAGTGAAGAGTATATAATAGTTATCGAGTGACTGTCCAGCCTGCGAGTCTGGTATTCCCTCTCTCCCTTCCCTCATGCGTGCGTGCCAACAAACAACAGGAACAGGATCTTCAACCCCACGACAGCAACCAGAACAGATTAAGGTCGCATTTAAATGTATGTAACGTGGTTGCACGGTAAAGACTGTAATTAAGAACATTGCTGAAATTAACGTGAGTATGAAAATGCTAATCCTCTGTGGGTTCCTCTTTTGATCCCACCGGAGGCTGATAGGCGAGTGGAGAAGAGGAATTTGAATGTTACTATGTTTTTATACTTATCACATGTGTATGCTAGAGAGCATAATGTTTCCAATTGCTGGGTCTGCATCCATGTCCCCATACACTCTAAGGGAGGGATACCAATGCGACCCATCTCCTTTAATGCTTCAGAATTAGCTGAATGGGTATTAAGACAGAATTGTTCAAAACAGGGAGATAGAGACAGGCATCCTGCCAACAGCAATAAGTACGTGCTAAATACTGACCAAGATAGGGCACAATGGAAAACAGCAGGGTATAACCTGACCACCTTTATACGATGGTATCAACCCAACTACACGATCTCACGACAAACCCCATCACATTGACTAACACATCAGAGATAGGGAGAACTGACGGCTTGATCTGCCGAAGAAGAATTGAAAACCAAGGAAAAGGACCACCCATGGGATTTAGTAACTGCACCCAGAGTTATAACATCTCCACATACCCTCTCCCAGGACCCATCAGTGCACAGTTCCTGACCAAGGGATCCCTAAACGCATCTTTCCTCGCACACGGTGGCCCTAGCCTCCTGACCTTCAGGAACCTCATGAGTAACGGAACGTTCCAACAACACTGGTACCCTGACGTTATTACCCGATTTGTCCCATACAACGGCACCTACATTGTCTATGTGAGCACAGAGTCTATGCCCAGCTATCCCCAACCTGGACAGGGTCATGTTACTTAGCCTATGTGGTACCGTTCATATGCCACACAGCGACCCTCCTGCAGATGTCACTAGGATGACACAAACGTGCAATTTCAGGAGCAGATGGGCTCCTCTCCATATTCTTACCCTGGTACAGCACAGACAAGTTATCTATCAATCTGGCTAGAGTCTTAGAGCAAGTGGCCAATGACACCTCATGAGCTTAGAGCAAAATAAAAGCGGAAATGGTCGCCATACGAACTATGGTATTTCAGAACTGAATTGCCCTCGACATGACGTTAGCCAAGAAAGGGAGTACATGTGAACTCATCAGAAAGGAATGCTGCACATACATCCCCGATAACTCAGGAAATTACTGATTTGGCCAATCATATTCGAAAGGAAATGAACAAACTTAAACAACGCCCATCTACAACCCTATGGAGTTGGACAACATGGTGGCCGGGATCCCTTGGGACGTCCATTGTACAGGGAATACTAATATTTGTTGTAACACTGTCCTTATGTTACATTGTCTTTGTCTTGTAAAATGCATTATGACCATTATAATGAAGAAGATGACTGCAGAAGAGCCATGGACGAGGAGGTGGCTCTACTACACACCATCAAGCCAACAGACTACTAGTGGAACTGCAAAGACCACCTCATCAAACGACAGCAAGAGGATCATGGGTGCAACATCACTTGGTGAAGAATACTTTTGGAATTTGATTTGGACTTTTGTACTCTGATTTGGACTGCTTGAATTAATAGTGGCCCTGCAGCCATAATTTGGATTAGGGCCAAAGGGAGAATCTGTAGGAATGACGTGTACATGGCTATGTAAGGTAACCTGTACCTGAACACACTAAGCGGCCCATACCTACTTACAAGATGGCAGAAAGAAGCTAAGCGAAACGAAGCAGCCTGCTCACACAGTGAAATACAATGGTACCTTTGAACAGAACTGCTGGAGGCTCAGTAAAACAACTCTGTATGTTCCCATCCGAGACAGTTCTGATAAAAGGATGCCTTAGGACAGGTAAATGACCAATTCCAGCTTTATTAATGAAAGGATGAATGTCCCAGTACATGAATAATATCAGGTGCGAGATTAGGTCCTTAAGCAGCTGCAAGGATAACAGCTAAAGTTATTTAGTAGATAGTTGCCTCTTTGAAACTACCAGCGATATTAAATAGTTTCTAGCTAAAAATGCTGTAATCATAGAAGCTGGTTTCAATATATAACCAGGATATAATACAAGACTTAAAAAATCATTTAAGCTCAGATGGAAAGATTAACTAGCCTTAGAAGACACCTTCTCTTATGCCCTGAACAAGATAGATTGATTACAACCCATAAATGACAAAATGTTGACAGTAGAAGTAGTTGTATAACATTACACTTGTCATTAACTTTATAACAGAAATTAATGTTATAGCAATTAGTTAAAACCAACTGAGTTTTTATTTTTACATTATGTAACTGGGACAGTGGGAAACAAAAAGGAGTAACTGAATGTGATAAAAGACAGCACCAAAACACAATCGGTAATAGATTTCGAGCTGTCCTTACAGATAAACAAGGCTGAGAAAGACCCGAAGGAGTACAGCCATTAAACTTTTGGACTGTCAATGAATTGGATGCATAGGAAGATCCCAAGGCCTAGCGATTACAATGTCTAGCTAATACCATAAGATCATGGCAACCTGGGACTGTCCATGGAAGTGCCCATCACTGATTAGGTGTCCCACAGGATGAGGGTTTGGATTAGGGGGAAGGACAGTGACTATGTTGTATTTGATTACTGCAACACAAATGTGTAAAAATGCTGTATTTCTTTGTAAAAGCAGAGGGTGTGTCATTGATCTATCCTCCAAAGCCAGATTCGGGGGAAGACCCTTCGGCTTTCTTCCTGCACAAACCAGTTTCTGCTTGAATAAACATCTTCCACTTGCCTGAATCCTGCCTGCCTCTTGTGTCTTTG
>NW_025974997.1:0-8181 GCF_021869965.1 Rhincodon typus
TAAAAAAATATTGAGGAGAAAACACCTCATTCCCCTCTGCACCAAATTCCCTTGCTACTTCCAAATTCCCTGAACTATATACTCAGTCAGCCCGTGTCTCATTCCAGGTGAGATGTCTCCTTTCTGACCAAGGAAAGCTTACTAAGTTACAATATAAGGAACAACTTAAGATTCTGACCAAATATTGTGTCAGCAGCTATCAACCAATATCAATTTTCACACAATTGGCCAATTAGTGTCAAGAGGGCAAGTTTATCATCCAATCAAGGACGGCAGAAGGGTTCTTGAAGCTGTCTGGATGACCAATAGGATATGTCCAATATGGAAGGATTTGCAACCTATCTCTATATAGTCACACCTTTTAGCAATTGTTTTCATGGGATGTGGACATTCTTGGCCAGGCCAGCATTTATTGAGCATACTTGTAAAGTAAATAGCCATGGCTATTGGACCACCATTGTGGAAAGGTCACAAGATAGCCACAGATAGGAAATAGGGAAGGCACACTAACAAAATTCTTTAGCTACTTGCTCTAAACTTGTCTGCAACCCAGAAGCTGCCTCTAAGGAGCCACTGTCCCTCTGACACCATGATTGGGAGTCCTCAAACCAACTCAAAAATTCCAGTCACCCCCCAATCAATGACTTAATTGGCATATTAATTCCTGAAGCAATTCCTGGTTCTGCAAAGCTGATTTGGACAAAGTGCCTTGGAATGTTAGATTTTCATTCCACAGTGATGGCATTTCTCGGAGGTGGGCTGGACAACCCTGGAACAAGATCAGGACCTATACTGACAAAATAATTGTTTCTATTGATAACATAATTATTGAAGCACTCATTTATTCAAACAAAATTTAAAGCCTTGAAATTCCTTCAACAAATGTCATGAAAACCACATTTCTATTCTATAAGCAGTTAGAGCTATCCATCAAAATGTTCCTTGACAGACACCCCGTTATGAAAATATAATGTTACAAATTAGTTATGCAGCATAGCTTGTGTGAGCAAGCACACTGAAGTACCTAGCACTGTTTTTGTTTCATCTCCACATTTTTGTTTCGACAGTACCTTGACAGCTTTGATAGTCCTAATGAATTAATGCACATTTCGTACATGAGCATGTTTACTTTTAACACATCCAAACGCCACCTCATCTTTCCAATGGGTGAAATACCTCTGCCAAAAGGCAACTATCTCTCCTAAAAGTATCCTGGGACTAGATTCAAAGCCTTATGGCTCCAAAGATATGGCCAGGTTTAGAGAAAGGATACCAGGCAGTACAATCCACAGACTTAAAGATTCTATCATCATTGGTGGATCAAAAGGCACAGAAAAATTCTGCACCTAAGAGTATGTGATGGACTGACACAGAGCTGGGACCTTACAGAAATGGGATGGAGTGAGGCCATTTAGAAATTTATAGAAAATGCAATACTTAATATTTACTGACACTACATACGATGAATTTAGTTTTTCAAATAAATTCTGCAATTCCTTCTGAAATATGTAACATATATGACTGCAGTCTTTTCTTTTGGTTCATTCATGGCATGTGGGGCTTGCTGGCTAGGCCAGCATTTATTGCCTATCCCAAATTATTCTTGGGAAGGTTGTGGTGATCTGCCTTCTTGAATAACTCCAATCTGCAGAGACACCCACACTACTGGCCAGAAGGGAGTTCCAGGATTTTGACCCAGTGACATAGAAGAAACGATAATATTGCTACAAGTCAGGATGGTATGTGGCTTAGAGGGGAACTTGCATGCATCTGGGAGCTTATTATTACATTTGAAGTTCATTATTAAAATAACTAATGTTAAGCATTAGTTTTATGATTATACACTGAGTGCTGGTGAGAATTTAGTTAATGAGCTGATAGGAAGCATATTAAATATTTTTGGTCCTGAAATCCAAACTAAGTGACCTGTTAGCCCTTGGCTCACTATATTTGAATAGCTGTTGGAGCATTTAGACTACACAAACCAGAATTCTTCTGTGGGTTTCTTTGCTGTAACAAGTGCAACAGTAGGAACATCCAGCGAACCAGTCACATCTAGCCATATTTCGAGGTCAAGATATTTTATATTTGTAGGCAGTGGGTAATTTTATGGTGCTGCTGGAGGATCTATCTTAGCGAAGGGAAATTGCTGTGAAATCTTGCTTCAACAAATGGATAGCTAGTGATAACAGGTAGAGATAAAAGCCACTTTGGAAAATGTTAAATGTCTACAACTCTGAATTTGATTCAACTCCCCATTCAAGCTCAGTGTGACTGAGGTCCCCCAGATCCCTTGCAACTCAGGTATTACACAAAAAAAAGTCACTTCTTATGATAAATCCTGAAAAAGGCTCCACACAAGTTTTCCTCTCTGTCAACTCTGTACTTGCTGATTTTTTTTCAGTGGAAGAAAGGAAACTCAATGCTGGATTTTCCATCTGCCTCTATCCGTGGGACTGATAGCATGCACAGACAAGCTAACATCTCATTACTCAATTATTCAGAATAACAGTCAGCCTGTGAATTTAGCCCTGATTCTACAGCAAATAAGATGAAAGCAGGTTTGAGCAATACTTGATTTTTTGTTTTAAATTGAATAAATGCTTTGGAGAAATTTTGATTATTATGAAGGATAGGTCTGACTGAAAACTAAATGCTGTGAGAATAATTTACAAGCAAAAGAATATTCATTACAAAAAACACAGAACAGACAAAAAATAAGCTTTGTAAATTGTAAATAAATTTTCAAAAGATGCTGGTATTTGAACCCTTCTACTGAACCTATATTAAAACAGAAATTGATCTCTTGGACTATACAGTCGTAGAATCATACAGCTTGGAAACAGACCCTTCAGTCCATCCAGTCCATGCCAAACATAACCACAAACTAAACTAGTCCCATTTTCTTGCTCCTGGTCCAAACCTTTCCTATCCATGTACTTATCCAAAAGCCTTTTAAACATTGTAATTGTGCCCACATCCACCACTTCCTCAGGAAATTCATTTCACATGTAAACTACTATCTAAGTAAAAAAAATTGACCCTCATGTCTTTTTTAAATTTCTCTCCTTTCACATTAAAAATGTGCCCCTTAGTCTTGGAATCTCCATCCTAGGGAAAAGACACCTAACATTAACCCTATCTATACCCCTCACAATTATAAACTTCTATAAGGTCAAAAACTCTCAACCTCCCATGCTCCAGTGAAAAATGTCCCAGTCTATCCAGCCTATTTTTATAACTCAAACTTTCCATCCTGCCAATATCCTGGTAAATCTCTTCTGAACCTTCTCCAGCTTAATAATATCCTTCCTATAATTAGGCGACCAGAAGTGAACACAGTACTCCAGAAGACGCCTATCCAATGTCCTATACAACCTCAGCATGACTTCCCACCTCCTGTACTCAAAGGTCTGAGCAATGAAGGCAAGCGTACTAAATGCTTTTTTTAACCACCCTGTCTATATGTGATGCAAGCTTCAAAGAATTTTGTACCTGAACCCCCTAGGTCCCTCTGTTCTACAGCACTACCCAAGGCCCTACTATTAATTATATAAGTTTGTTGCATCAAAATGCAATACCTCGCATTTATCCAGATTGAAATCCATCTGTCAATTTTCAGCCCATTGACCCATTTGATCAAGATCCCTTTGTAATCTCAGAAAACCTTTCTCACTGCCTACTATGCCACAAATTTTGGTGTCATCTGCAAACTTATTAAATGTGCCTACATGCCTTCTTTATTCTCAACCAAATCATTTCTATCAATGACAAACATAAATGGACCCTGAGGAACACTACTGGTGACAGACTTCCAGCCTAAAAAACAAAGCTACACCATCACTCTCTGTCTCCTGCCATTAAGCCAATTATGTATCCAATTGTGTTCTATTTAGTGGTGGTTGTTAACCAGTGACTTTTAATGGCACTGATAGGACAGCATCTTATTGGTGGAAGTGAGAGGGCTATGAATTTAAGAAAAATGCAGAAAATTTTAAATTGTCCATATAATCTTGCCAGAGGCCATCTTGCCAGAGGCCAGAGGCAAGATTATATCAAAAGAGGTGGATAAGTGGCTATGTGGGGCAGATTAATCATTCTGTCAGGACATTGCTGATGGCAGATGGGTGCCTTGCTGAGCCAAAGTCTAGTATATACCTGGAGGTGATTTCCAGTGACAGGTCAGGGACTTCCTTTAATTTGCCTTTTAGCCTTTACACTAAGAGATGCAAGATTGTTGTGTAGAGTTGTATTGAGAGCATAACACCCTGTGCTGCATTAAACATTTTCAGAGAAACCATATCTTGATCAGACGCTGATCAAGGAGTTGAATTTCCAAGAAGAATTATCTACTTGTTTACATTGTTCTGAGAGGGATTTCTCTGGTTCCTACGTGCTCACATTGCAGCTATACCTTCCTTTCTCCTTCTGTTGCTACATTTAATTCTCTTCTGAAATTGCTAAAGAGGTTCCCCTCCCATTCCTCAGACGACATGTCCATCCTGGGCCTCCTGCAGTGCCACAACGATGCCACCCGAAGGTTGCAGGAACAGCAACTCATATTCCGCTTGGGAACCCTGCATCAATGTGGATTTCACAAGCTTCAAAAGCTCCCCTCCCCCCACCGCATCCCAAAACCAGTCCAGCTCGTCCCTGCCTCCCTAACCTGTTCTTCCTCCCACCTATCCCCTCCTCCCACCTCAAGCCGCACCTCCATCTCCTACCAACCAACCTCATCCCGCCCCCTTGACCTGTCCGTCCTCCCTGGACTGACCTATCCCCTTCCTAACTCCCTACCTACACTCACCTTTCCTGGCCCCATCCCCGCCTCTTCGACCTGTTTGTTTCTTCTCCACCTATCCTCTCCTCTATCCCTCTTCTATCCGCCTCCCACTCTCTCCCTATTTATTTCAAAACCCCCTTCCCCTCCCCCTTTTCTGATGAAGGGTCTAGGCCCGAAACGTCAGCCTCTCTGCTCCTATGATGCTGCTTGGCCTGCTGTGTTCATCCAGCCCTGCACCTTGTTATCTTTGAGAGTAGGATATTTTAAAGTGTTTTCAGACCTAAGTTAGGACGTCACTTCAGCACAGCAGGGAAGTTATACTGCATTGTTAATGGTGCTACATTTCAAAGGAAGCTTATCAAATCAAGTGGACATAAAGGATCCCATAACAATAAGATTCTTTGATCTCCTGGTTAATAACTCTTTGGTAAGTAAATCATGAACTTGTTATTTATCTCAATTTTGTTTGTAAATCTTGTTCAGAAAATTGGCTGCATGTTTGTCGACATAACAGTAGTGACTAAATTCAAAAGCCATTTACTGGCTGCAAAGTGCTTTGGGATTCCCTCTGAAAATAACAGAAGAAATGTAGCTCTAAGGGCAGAATCCGTTAGAGGTGTGAATGATGTGGACCACGTGAGAAACGTGAGAAGTGCAGTGAAGGCTTTCTCAATGTTGGGAGCAACTAGTTGTATTTTTCAACAGAGTTACAGGTGTGGAGATGAGATTCTCACTGAGGAGTGATGAGGTGCTTACTAGCGAGGATTATTCCTTGTTGTCAGCCTCATTAACTGCAGATATCACCTCATGAATATGCAGCTTCCAACCTGCCGCCCACCGCAAAGAAACTAGATGCTGAGAATTCCTGACATAAAAGTCTGAGTGGGTAGCTGATGACACCAGCTCATCACCACCATGTCCAGAACTCCATCTCAGACAACTGGCACTAACAGGGCACACTCCACAGGCAGTGACCGCACACCAGCAACTATCATAGCAATGCTACTACAAAGATACTTTGTGCAAAAGAACAGGAATCCAGCTGACTGACTGGGCCAGATTGCATCTCAGGGGTGGTCACTTGCTATCTTGGCCCTCACTCACCTTGAGCCTTCCTCAACACTCCCAGCATCGCCGCCTTGCCCTTTTGCCTCCTCAGCCAAAGCTGCCAGGCTTTCAACTAGCTTTGCCTTGCTGCCTAATGCATGCACAAAGCTAGCAATCCTGTCATAGCTGTCAGCAGGTCTCAGGCCAGTGAAGGGAGACAATCATCAGTCAGAGAGTGCCAGCAGTGGACATCACAGGCAGCCTGTAATACCAGGCCAGCGTCTTGGGCATGGTCAGTCATCCACTTGGGACAGTCAAGGTAAGGCTCCTCTCCTCAAATGGGGTGAGGAGCCGAATGTCAGGCAGTCCACTCCCTTTCTTGGCTCTTTCTGTCCCATTGTGGCTCTTTTCTGCAGAAATGAGAGGAAAGGAGGTATTAAGGGAGATGAAAGTGGGTCACACTGTCACTGTTGGTGCTGGCGGGGGACAAATGGTGAGGTGCCCTGAATAAGTGTGCAGCAGGCCATGTAGTGATGACAGTGAGGGGATTTGGGGTGGGAGGAAGTTTGAGATCAAAAGTGAGAGAAGGTGATGCATATAATAATGAGAATGGTTGAGAATGAGCATTAGTGGGAGGTGGGTGCTTTGGCAGAGATGGAATGAATGTGAGGTAGTTGAGAGAAGATGGTGGCACATAAAATGGCAGAGTGGAAAAGGTCATTGGTCTTCTTCCTGCACATCCGGACATTTCTCTAGACAGCTGAGACAGCACTGACCCTGGTGGGAACCTTGGACCAGGCTAGCAGGATCTGTTGTCATGGCCTCCACAATGTGGGGCACAAATTCTCTTTATCTGCCATGTCTGAGGCAAATGTCACAACCCATGCAGGGCAGTTACATACTGACAGTGCTTGCTTGGGTGTCCGCTAGCCTTTTAAAGATAGCACCAGCACCAGGATGCCAGTCCATTCGAGTTATCCAGGCAGTGATAAGTTATTCCTGCTGTGGCTTTTGTGAAAATTGGGCTAGCTTCAGACAAGAGGTGCTCCACAGGAACTGGTTAGGTCATTAATGAGCCAGGTTTGGAATGGTAAAGTGGGAAAATTTGCTGGACCTCATGGAGAGAAGCTCTCCATGGAACTTGATGAAATTCATACTTAGACAAAAACAACGATAAGATTCTTATTTAAAGTCTTTTTCTCTTTCATATGGATGCATTGACTGTTTTTGGTTAGTGTTCAGTTGTGTTGTTTTCAAATTGAACATTGGATTGTACAAACAGGAACAACATGCCCTTCAAGGCTGATCTGCCATTCAACGGGATTATAGTTGATCAAAAAAAGCAAAGCAGAATTAAACTAAATAAAAGGAAATAAAGACTTGTATTTAAAGCACAGCTTCTATGATCTCAGGATATCACAAGCACTTCACAGTCCATGAAGTACCTTTTGAAGTCTAGTCACTGTTTTAATTTAGGAATCACAGCAGTCAATTTGCAGACAGAAAGATGCTACAGATGTCAATATGAAGTGATCAAACAGTCTGTTTTCAGTATTGGTACTGAAGCATCAGCCAAGATCTTGAGTCCATACTTTTTGCAGTGAGGCTTGAATCCATGACCTCTGAATTCAGAAGCAAGTGGACCTATCATTCCTTTCTTTAACATTACTGTCTTCACTAGATTGGGTAATTCGGGCCATGCACTGGATTTGCAACAATGACTTTTGGTGCACCCAACATTGCATTGCATTAATTTCTCTGCAGGAAGCTCCAAAACATTATCTAATGGCATTAAGAAACAACACAAATGATTAAAGATAACAGCTTTTTCATGCTGATAAACAAATCACTATTTTAAAAAGTTTGAATTTAGGCAAGCAGATTTTGGTCTAACCTGAATGCCAGAACATCTAATAATATGGTTCAGAGCAGCTAAGTCAGCAAAATGCACAGCTCACAAGTAAAGGATGCCAAGAATTGAATATTCTCATTCAGTGAAAGTCACAAAACACATGGAACTGATGTCAAACAGATATGTTGTGAAGTACTGAATGGATAAACATTCAGAAAGAACAACTAAGGAAGAACACCTTTTTAACACATGAGAGCTTTAACAAGGTTTGAATATATCATTTTTTTGTCTTGATGTATCTGCATTGCATTTTAATAGAACCTAACACTGTCATTAATCTGAAGTCTATTCACTGTAAAATGACATTTGCTTGCTTCACCAAGTTGTTTTATTTTTGTTTCTCTTGGGATGTGGACAACGCTAGCAAAATGTATTTTCTTTACTGGTCTGTGGAAACGGTGCCGCAAGAACAAATTTTTACTTCTTTCTGTTTAAGGTA
>NW_025974998.1:0-8181 GCF_021869965.1 Rhincodon typus
ATTAAGTCATCACCCCTTTTTGCAAGCTGTCTATAAATTGCCCGCTTTTTCAGCCATGATTTCCTGTATTTGCATTAGTAATCAGCTTCAAATTTTCTACTTACCAGTACCTTATAACTCAGTATAAGGGATCAAGCCAGTGATATGGGCTGTGATCGTGCTGGCTGGCATTTCATTTTCTATTCAACCAGACCAGAAAGAGCTGGTACAGTACATTTAGAAAGGACCTAAAGAGCAGGACACTGCTTGGGCTGCAGTTAAAAAAGATTACGTTGGATTAGGAGTTGTTGTGCAATGCATTGTCCCACAGCGGACTGGATAAACTAATTCTAAGTAACTCTAATGGTACCTCTATTTTTGAAGGAATTTTTCAAAACTTGACAACTGTGGCACTTTCTTCATGCAGTTTTAACAGTATGGTGCGCACACAATGTTCTCTGTGATTCAAAAGCAATTATTAGAAATATTTTGAAGTTGATTTTTGGGATTTATTTTCAGAAAATAGACTTCTGTTCTGACACTTTGTAAGAACTATCCAATTAGTCTCAATCCCTTATTCATCACCACTGTAGTCTTTTTTCAAGAATATCATCAATTCTCTCTGTTCTCACCATCATTTTAAAGGCATGGCTTCCAGATAATAACAAATTACTACATCTTAAAAAAAAACCTTTTACTTTCTTCCTCTGGTTCATTTACATTTGATTTCAAATCTGTGCCCATGATTAACACTCCTCCTGTCATTTTCTTTTATTCATTCACAGGATGGCTGGTTTAGCATTTATTGTCCTTCTCTAATTGCCCAGAGGGCAGTTGAGAGTCAACTACATTGCTGTGGGTTTGGAGTCAAATGTAGGCCAGACCAGGTAAGGATGATGGATTTCCTTCCCTAAAGGACATTAGTGAATCTGAGTTTTTCCAACAATCAACAGTGGATTCATGGCCATCATTAGACTCTCAATTCCAAATTTTTATTAGATTCAAATTCCATCATCTGCTGTGGTGAGATTCAAACCAGTGTCCCAAAAACATTACCTGGGTCTCTGGAGTAACAGTCCAATGATAATATCATTAGGCTATCGCTCCCTGTAAAGAGTCAGTGGAAAGAGTTTTCCCTTATTTATTCCCTTGATGTTTTTAAAAAATATTCTTACATCCTCTATTAAATGCTTCCTTAACTTCTGTTCATTGAGGACTGCCCAATAAGTGCAAAATGTCTGTAAAATTTTGAAAGTGTACTACATTTTGCAATTCGTCTTGGATGTATATTGGAAATTTATTTGTGTGTGATCATTTATCTGATTAGTGAACGATTATTCTGAAAGCGCATGTATGTTTTTTCAATTCAGATGCAGACTGATCTAGTGCACGTTTCCGACCTTGTATGTTGCCATACTTTGCAGTTAATCTTTAAAATAGAGATGTAATTTGCACTTTGACCTGGTTGGCCAGCCTGGTAGAGCAGATCTCCTACCCCGTGTAGAATTTGCTTGATTTCCATGTCTTTGCTTCAGCATATGGAAGCCCAATTTTATAAATATCCATGTTTCCTTCATTACACACAAAGTTCTATCCCAGAGAGCCCATGAGATTTAATTGGTTATATAACTTCCCCACCACCTCTCCACACACCAAAAAGTAAGCTTTGAAAGGGCAAACTAACTGTGAATGCCATTTCCTCTATTCCCTCAAAATAAAGTGAAAGCCCCTAGCCGTACAAATTACCTTCCATTACGAGTATATAATTGCTTTTATTTGCATAAGTAATTTATGATCTTCAATCTGATAGTCTTTTGATATCACCTGTCATAGCTGTGACAGCATTACTTTGCGGATCTGCTTCGACCTTGATTATTGTCTGAGTTGCCGATAGTGCTTTCATCGCTCTTTTTAAAACAAAGCAATACATCAGTCAAGTAGTTTTGACAAAGTTTGATTAAAGTAACAGAATTAAATCCACATTAAATCTGGGTCCATTAAGACACGGCTTTGGTTCTAACTTTGCATCATTGTTGTCTTGCACTGGGGACAAAGGGAAGACAACTGAATGTCATGCTGCTGCTTTTGCCCTGAATTCTGCTGATCCCTCTGTTCCTGCAGTTCCCATCCCATAATACCACAGGCATATTCTTCATGGCTGTACAACCAACACTTTCCTTGATTTTTTTCCAGCTCCAACAGGCTGCAACTTGTGACTGGCCTGCAGCTTCAGGCAGGGTGAACCTTTAGTCCAAAAAACGCCTGATTGGTACTTGAGCTGCCTGACCATCTTGCTGATGGGAATTGCATGCCTTTAAAGATGTCCACCCCACACTTAGTTCAAGAAGAAGTTTATCCCTACCAATGTAAGATTTTTTCTAATGGATTGAATTCTCTGCCACTGAAAGCTGTTGGGGCCAGTTTGTTAGCTTTATTTAAGAGGGAGCTGGACATGGCCCTTGCAGCTAATGGGATCAAGGGGTATAGAGAGAAAGTGGGAGTAGGAAACTGAAATTGCATGATCAGTCATGATCATATTGAATGGTGGGGCAGCCTCAAAAGGCCAAATGGCCTACTCCTGCACTTATTTTCCATGTTTCTATGTTTCTATGAATAGGAAACATTCAGAGAGACATGGACCAGGTGCAGACAGGTGGGACTAGTTTAGTTTGGGATTATGATTGGCATGGATGAGTTGGACCAAAGGCTCTGCTTCCATGCTTTTCGACTCTTGTTGTATTAATATTCCTTCCAGAATAAGTTTGAATTAAAGATGTTTCCATAAAGTCAAACTGCTCTTTTTCAAACAGATGGTTGAGCTATCTTATTGCTGACATTTATACCATATCTTCAAAATATTGTTGCATGGAAACAGCTTAGACATGAATGTGTCAGAAATGTTGAAGGATTTGTTCATATCGTTCAGAACAAAGACATTTGTATCCATTGATACAAACACAATCTCTGCATAAATACTATGCAGCTGTAAATGGATTTCAATTTTATTTTGCGGTAAATCCTTACTTTGGTTCTTTGATAAGAGTAAACTATTCCACAGGGGATTTGCAGTGTTAAAAATAACTATTGCTGTAAATCTCAAGTCTTCTTGGAAAAATAATGGCATGTGAACAACATATGCCATTAATAACGGAGGAGGCAGGCAGGACACTAAGAAATATGCCGTGAGTGTAAATCCCCAGAATCTGCTCGTTGATTTATGCTAATCTGCCATTTTCCTGGCACAAATGAAGAAATTTCAAAATCCTCCTCCCATTGTTTTTAAGAACTTACTGGATTTGCACGTTAATTGCCCATTAAATTTGTCAAGGCAAAGTTAAGGCTCATAATTAACAGTACAGATACCCCTTTAATGATGCAATCATTTTAATGCAATGTTTTCTAATCGATCTGTCCAAGAGATGTAAAGGAACATTTCAGACTGTTAATTCCCATACCTGCATGCAATAAATTGAAATTTAAAAGTAATTTTTTCTCTTTTTGTAATTAGAGTCAACATCACAGAGTTATACAGCATTGAAACAGAACCTTTGGTCCAACCATTCCATACAGACTGTGTTCCCAAACTAAACTAGTCCCACCTGCCTGCATTTGGCCCATATCCCTCCAAACCTTAACTATTCCTGTGACTATCCAAATGTCTTTTAAATGTTGTAATTGTACTACCCAGATCCACCACTTTCTCTGGCAGTTCATTCCAAATGCAAATCACTCTCTGTTTCAGAAAGAGTTTCTAATCTTGCTTCTTTTTTTGTGGGAAAAACAGTAAATCCTTCACAGAAGTAACTTGCACCTACCTGTCTCTACTCTGTGTTGTTCTGTGAATTAAGTAGTTTGAATCCAGAATGGTGTAAATCATGGTGTTGCTGATAGAAAATGACTGACTTCCTGTTTCGAGATGATACATAAGGATTTTCTCCATGAAGGAGCATTCACAATTTTTGGTTCATCCTCTGGTATTCACCCACTTGCAGCCTTGGCTCAATGTTAGTTCTGAGTTTAGAAGGTTGTGTTCAAGTCCCACTCCTCAAAGCACTGAGGAATGGGTAGTTACTAAGTGGAACAGTGACTAAATACATGCACAATAAATCAATTGTCAATTACAACACTTAAAAGGCATCTGGATAAAACTGATTTAAAGGAATATGGGCCAAGTGTAGGCAATGTGACCAGTTAAGTTTGTGGTACCTGGTTGGCATGGATGAGTTAGACACTGTTTCCATGCAGTGTGACTGATTCTTTTTGTGCGTTATTAGAAAGCTTCGGTCCTCAGATTTGTGAGAAACATATGGAGTGAGATTTGTGCAAACTTGGAAAAGACTCATAAAATTGGCTCCACAGTGTATGGCAGGAATCAATACAGGCCGAAGAAGTTAAGATAGGTGTGTAATTTCTCAGGACTTGATCGGGATAAACTCGTAAAACTTTTGTTTTGCTGATATTTTAGATTGTGTTGACTGGCTCCTATATTTAAATGGCTAGGTTTGTTACTTCTTTAAAATTCTTGTGAAATAGAGTTCTGCTAAGCCATTAAAGAGAATATACAGCCTCAGGAGGATATATTTCAATGACTAACCATCATGTTAACTAACTAAGTAAGCCATTCAGTATGATCTTGGCTGATTATTCAACTCAGTATCCTGCTCCTGCTTTCTCCCTATAACTTTTCGTCCCTTTGGCCCTCAGAATTGTATCTAACTCTTTCTTGAAAATATTCAATGTTTTAGCCTCAACTGCTTCCTGTGTCAGAGAATTCCACAGGCCCACCACTCTCTGGCTGATGACTACTCTCCTCATTTCAGTTCTAAATGGCTTACCCCATAATCGTTAGACTATGAAACCTAGTCTGGACTCCTCACTTTCTCCTTCCATGTTTACAGGGTCTAGTCTTATGTTTCTATGAGATTCCCCCATTTATTCTTCTTAACTCCAGTGACTATGCAGCAAACTTTTTATTAACTGGCGCCGATGGCACCATGAGTGTGTTGGTTTATCAAATATTTCCATTGATCGAAAGCTCCACAAAATCAATGTAAAAAACACACTAAGTAATAGAAATGTAATGCAGGGCGTATACGCATCACTGTTTGACTTTATTTCCAGCATAAATCTCTTAAATAATGACGCAATTTGGCCTTAAGTAAAACTTACCAGCAGAGATCATTGTCACTCACACCCTTAACTGACTACTCAGACATTGCAGAGATCACGATAATACAGTAAACCTACAGTATTTCAGGTATATAATTTTTGCCAGTTTACCAAGAGTGCTAGTTCATAAGGTGCCACTTAAAACAAAGCCTTCTGAAGAAGGGTCCCGACCCGAAATGTCAACTTTCCTGCCCCTCTGATGCTGCCTGGCCTGCTGTGTTCCTCCAGCTCCACACTGAGCTATCTCTTCTGTAGTCCTAATTGATCTAGTCTCTTCGTAAATGTTGGTCCTGCCATTCCCAGGAATTAGTCCAGTAAACCTTCATTGTGCTCCCTCCATTGCAAGAACATCCTTCCTCAAGTCAGGAGACCAAAACTGCACACAATACTTTAGCTGTGATCTCACCAAGGCCCTGTACAATTGTAGCAAGACATCCCTGCTCTTTTACTTGAATCCTGTTGCAATGAAGGCCAACATATCATTTGTATCTTCAACTTTTAAATGACAAAAGGTTGAAGGTACATGACAGATGTAAATGCTAATGGAATTTGTAAGAAACAAAAGATGTGCCTAGACAAAGTATTCTGGGAAAAGCTGAACCATCAAAGCTATTGTCCAGGAAAATGGATGCAATGGTTCTGATTTTAAATCACTGAATTCAGTGTTTAGTCGGAAATCTGTATAATGCCTAATTGAAAGGTACAATGTCGTTCGTCAAGTTTGAGGCTCATTGGAACTGTGTAGGAGGTTGAAAATGGAATGGTGAGGTTGCGAATGAGGGGGAAAATTAAAGTAAAAAATTACTGGAAATTCCGGTCTATACTTGCAAACAAAATGGAATGTGTTCCACAAAGCTTTTACCCATCTGCAATTGGCCACCTCAATGCAGAAAGATGAGCGTGTGAGCGGTTTCATGGCATTTAAATGAAAGAAGTACAAATGAATCACTTTTTCACTTGGATGGGACTTGGGAAGTGGGAAGGGAGAAGGTCAAAAGGCAGAAGTTGAATCTCTTCATCTTGTGTGGGAACGTGCCAGTATCAGCGTGGAGTTGCTGAAAACGATTGAAAAATGAAACCGTATCAGGCAAGGTTGACCCCTTCATAATAATACGGAAATGGGTGTGAAGAGGAGGGGAAGATGGATTTATTGCTAGAGTGATACTCGAAGGGGACAGTCTGCCCATTGAATATGGAAGTGCCTGCAGGTGAGGACAAGGATATCTTGTAATTGTCCTTGCATTAGTAAAGTGTGTGTAGGGTTTGCAAGGTCAGTGATCCCTACTTTAAGATTATAAACCCCATCCACTGACATTTAACATTTGTGTGGAGGGGGTGTAGATAATACTTCGACTTTTGTTGTATCTGGAAGTGCTTAGTTTCTATTACATAACTTAGATGATTGATTGATTATTTCATTCCGCTTTTGGCTTATCAGTATTTTTGGGAGGCAGTTATATTCTCCTTCTACTTTTTCTGTGCTAAGATGTTGCTCCACTTTGACGTTATTTCAACTTCAATGTAGAAGCTAAGATAAAATGTCAAGTTACTTGTTCTCACTACACAACCTGACTAATAAGGAGATCGCAACCATATTTATATATCACATTATATCATACACCCTATTTGTGAGAAAAATCGCATTGCAGTAAGATTTCTTTGAGAAGAGACGTATGAAATTAGGATCCATAAATGATGGATTTTTATTCAAAAAACGGTAATGGTAATGATAGCTGGCAACATATTGGCTGCTTGTAAGGCCACTGTATCACAGACCATGGTGGCTGTATAAGCCTGAAATAGTAACTTTGGTAGTTGTGCTGTTAAACAATGATGGAAACATTCATCTTGCTGGATGCATCATGGCCTTTCAGACATTTCCTCCTCCTAAAAATTTATTAGGATCAGTGGCATTCTCAGTGGAATGCATATCATCAATAATTTGTTTTTTGTGTTATTATAAAATTTCAAAAAAACACAGCACATTGTCAGGCCATTTGACTCAACTGATCCATTCAAGTGTTTATGCACTGTATGAGTCTTTGCCCACCTAACTTGATATTACCCTATCAACATATCCTGTTGTTTTCTCACTGTGGCATTTATCCAGCTTTCCCTTCTCTGCTGTTTCCCCAATTCGTCTGCCACTTAACCACTGTTTAGGTAACTTTTATTTTTCTGAGTTCCATTTTAGATTTATCAGTGTCTACCATATATTTATAACCTCTAGTTTTGATCTGCCTTGCAAGTGGAAACAATTTCTCTGTCAAATCTTTTCATAATCTGAAAATCCAGTATTAACCACAGCCTTCTCTTTTGAAAAGAAAAGGCCCTCACCCAGTTCGATTCTTCCTCATAGATATAATCTTTGGCACCATTCTTGTAAATCTTTTATACAACTTTCGATTGCCTTTTTATCTCACAAGATAAACTAGAATTGTAGATCATACTTCCAAGTCTAATTCAGGCTCTATCGAAGTTTAATACTTACTAGTTCTATACGTTTCAATTTTATGTCAAAGGCAAATTCACTTATTGGTGCTATTTAGTTATTTGTGAATCTGTTGCCCTAATTCATTTTTTGCCCTATCCCAGGCAGATATATAGAATAGAATATGGAAGCACGTGCAAATAGCACAAGGTGTTGGATACGGGAAGCTGGGATTTTCTTGATAATTCAATCTCTGTGGGTCTTCAACAATGATCTTCTGGCCCAGAAGGCAGGGACAGTACCACTGAGCCACAAGACAGCTGTGAAAAGAAAACACAACTTCCACCTCCATAACATCATTCGATTCTGCCTCTGCCTCAGTTCATCTGATGACTTTCATTCATCACTTTGTTACCACTAGACCTGACTATTGCAATATTCTCTTGGTCAGTACCTCATATTCTAACCTCTTTATATTTGAGATTGCCCATGTCCCAATGAGCAAAGCATCCCATTCAGTCCTCACCACTGTCCTCTCTTGACCAGCATTGACCCCAGCAAAATGATACCAACGTTCTAAAATAATCAGGAACAAAAACACA
>NW_025974999.1:0-8181 GCF_021869965.1 Rhincodon typus
AGAGAGAGCGCGCAGGGGCAGAGAGAGAGCGCGCAGGGGCAGAGAGAGAGCGCGCAGGGGCAGAGAGAGAGCGCGCAGGGGCAGAGAGAGAGCGCGCAGGGGCAGAGAGAGAGCGCGCAGGGGCAGAGACAGCAATGGAGCGGGGCGGTGGGGTGGAGCAGGGAGGGAGAACTTGTTAATGCAGAGTGACAAAGGTCTGGAGTGAGTAAACGACAGACAGTTGCCTCCAAATTTACAGAAACAGCTGCAATTTCAAAATCAAACACCAGAGGACAGACATTGCTTTCAGAAAACTCTTCAGCTGATGAAGCGAAGCAAAAATGTTTCGCAATCTAGGACTTTGTCACATAAATGTTTCTTTGTACAAGAGCCAAGGACAAGAAACAACTGTTTGCTCTTCAAAGTTCATCCCACTCGTACCCAAAATCACTCAGAGCATCCAAGGGTGTTTGGAATGTCCTTCAGTTGTTTTATTGCTAACCTGCTTGGGCAGGTTAATCTAAACATTCAACACTCTGTGTTCATATCCATTTCAAATGTTCTTCTCCTGTTTTCCTCTCCTAATTTATGATGAAACTGTACTGGGTTTATCTTTCTATCTCATTTAATGATAAGCTCTTTTGACTGTCACCTTCATCATTTGATGCTCACCATCCTTTCTTTTGTCATCCTTTTCTCTGTAGAGAGGCGACAAGAATTGACTACAAAAAACTGACTGAAGTCCAACCAACATAGAGTAAATAATCTCAACTCTTGTGTTTGACTGTCTGGCTGTGTATTGTAAAAGTCCATTCGCTTGTACAATTGCTTTGTCACGTTGTCTAGTCACTGATGTTTGTGGCGTGTTAATTATGTGGTAAGATCGGCAGGTGAAGGCATTGATTAAGTACTTAGAGCACTTTCAGGGGTTCTTATGACACAGCGGTAGTGTCTCTATCCCTGGACCGAGAGGCCTGGGTTCAAGCCCCACCTGGTCCAGGGGTATGTAATAACATCTCTGAACAGGTTGATTAGAAAAATGGGTGAATAAAAATAAACTTGAGAGAGAGACTGGAGCCAGGATGTCCAGGTTGAAGTCCCACCTGCACCAGAGGGATGTAATAACGTATCTGAACAGGCTGTTTATAAATACCCATAAAGAGAGACTGGATGCTCTTGTGGTGCTGTGGTAGTGTCCCTACCTCTTGGCCAGAAGGCCTGGGTTCAAATCCCACCCCTGCCAGACATGTGCCATAGCATATCTGAACAGGATGAGTAAAAATATCGATAAAGGGGTCCTTTAAAGATGTTGCCATCCTTTTAATTGGCTTATCTGAAAAAGTGTGAACAGAGAACGCTGGGGCTCATGAGGTACACTGCTAAAGACCTAGATTTGAGTCCCACCTGCTACAGAGGTGTGTTATCAAATGTCTGAACAAGCTGATCAATAATTCTAAAAGAGAGACTGCTAGGACACAGGGTTGGCACTTGTAGCACCAGATTCTTGGAATAGACCAACTATCACTCACTTATTAGTTTCTGGTTTTACGCTTCACCAACTGGCTTGGCATCAAGGTAACCAAAAGCATGAATTCACACTCTCTCCTGGATTACTGAAGTCCTGCACAATATTCAGAAACACTTCAAAGGTGCTTCTTTCTTCCACTAAATTTGCAACTTTATTAAACTTATTGTTAAATGAGTCAGGGTGGGATGCTCTTCAGAAGGGTGGTGTGGACTTGTTGGGCCGAATGGCCTGTTTCCACACTGTAGGGATTCTGTGATTCTAATTTCTCATTTGTCAAATGCACAATCATCAATCTAAACTCTCAATCCTTTACTGAATCCTCTCTCTATCACTCTCTCCATTTGAACTGTAACACATTTGACTAATTTAACAGTGGTACTGTCCCAATGCCATTACGAAAATAAATGGCATATAAAGGCTAGTTAAGGTTGTGAAAGGATAATACCAGGATCAAATGAGAGTCATTAACTTGTCTTACAAAGGAGTTTTGTTTCAAACATTAAAATAAAAGTCTGGCAGTCAATAATTGTACATCAGCAGAACCAAGTACCAGCATCAGATTCCATTTAACATAGACTATCACTCTCATTATTTAATGTCACTACAAATTTCTCACAACGTTAATATACCCTTTAAGATACTCAAATTATCATCTAACAATTTTAATTAGCATTTAAAGACTTAATTATCCTTTAAACATCTTAAGGTATCTTCTACTTAAAGTTGTGCCATACTTAACATAACCCTTTTATCTTAAATTCTTTCTTATTTGGTCGACCTGGCTGCTCTGCCTACCAGACTGCCTCCACAGACAGCTTGCTTTGTGCCAATGTAGTATCTGTTGCTTCTCCTTCCTGCAGTTACAGAGTCATTATGGCACAGAAGGAGAGCATTTGGCCCAATGAGTTCATGCCAGCTCATGGTAGAGCACTCTAGTCAGTTCCATTCCCTATAAACCCATAAGTTAGAACCCCCAAGTGACTCTAGTTGCCAAAAGAAGCCTTCAAGGCTGACTGTGATTGACAAGTCAATTGTGAGATAAGCACATCAAGGGGCATGGAGCTCAGACAAGTAAATCGAGAGCAGGTACAAATCAGCCTTGTTCTCTATCTCTCTGGTTGAACTGGCTTAAGGTGCTAAATGAATTACTCCTGCTCCTATCACTAACAGCTGACATAATTTGATGGCACCACTGAAGCTGCTGCTAGAAGTGGTTCCTCTTGTGATACGGTGGTGGTGTCCCTACCTCTGGACTGGGAGAACAGAGTTCAAGACCATCTGCTCCAGAAGTGTGCAATCTCATCTCTGAACAGGTTGATGAGAAAAACAGGTTAAATTAAAAATTAAAAAATGCTACTAGGAACGTAAAGCTAGCGTGAGCTTTTCCAATATCGCATGGCCATCTATCGTAGAGCTGCAAAAGAAATAATATTCCCATAGGTCACAGGCGCAAATCCAGGCATCAGCAAAGGCATCTGGATGGGTATACAAATAGGAAGGGTTTAGTGGGAAATGGGCCAAATGCTGGCAAATGGGGCTATGTCAGATTGGGATGGCTGGAGGGCACAGACTAGTTGGACCGAAGGGTCTGTTTCCGCGCTGTATGACTCTATAATAAGGAAAAGCTTCAACACACAGAAACCACTGATACGTTAGCAAATCAAACAGTAATGGAAGTTTAGCAGGTCTGGCAGTTTCTGTGCAGTGAGAAACAAAGTTGATGTTTTGAGTGCAGTATGAGTCTTTTCAACAAATGTTTCTCTCTCCATAGACGGTGCCAGACCTGCTGAGTTTCTCCATCACTTTCTGTTTTTGTTTCGATGTCAGCATCCACAGTACTTCATTTTTATTGGTGGAAGTAATTACTGCTTTTAATTTGAAGTGCAAATCAGGATATATTTTCTGCAGAAAAGCACTTGCTTCTTAAATTTTCCTCCTCCTGTTGAGGTAAATTATGTGCCATCTTGCATCCTGCACGCGCACACACACACACACACACACACACACACACACACACACACACACACTCTCCAACTGCAGTCTAATAAACGCGGAACAGAACGAAGGTTTCCTTCAGAAACCAGCTGTAGATTTTCTCACGTTGGGATACACGGAGATGAGTAAAATAACAACATCCTGAGACAGCAACATGTCTTCTGGTACTTACTTCCTCCACGGATATTGATGACCAAGCTGCCTTTGATGATGGTGCAACCTCGCAGCTCCTGAGCGGCTGTCACTGATTCGATGGTCTTTACATTCACCGAGCAAATTTTTGGACACAACCCCGTACAAGGTTCACACAGCAGGCTAACGACGAAAAGAGTAAAGATTTTTAAAAAAAGTTAATAGGACCTGCTAAAGTTTGAAGCCATCATTCCCGCTCCACAATGTTCTTTTGACCTTTTACAACGGTCAGTGTGCATCTTAAGCTCCGCAGTCAGGTCTGGTTGCAAAGGAAACATCTCCTTCTGCAGCAGCTGAATCCAACTGGTGGTCTCACTTCCCATGTCAGACGATTAGGGTCAAGCCCTATTCCGCAAGCACAACAACCAATACCATTGCACAGCACCCTGAGAATCAGGAGTGCCCTGTCAGCTGAGACATTAAACCAAGACCCCGTTGTTCTCTCAGGTATTATAAAACAGTCCATCATGATAATTTGAAGAGCAGAATCATTTTCCCCAGGGCCATGGCCAACATTAATCAGCAGATGTTCGATAATACACAACATGAACGGGGCGGCTCGGTGGCTCAGTGGTTAGCACTGCTGTCTCACAGCGCCAGGGACCCAGGTTTGATTCCACCCTCGGGCGATTGTCTGTGTGGAGTTTGCATATTCTCCCTGCGTCTGCATGGGTTTGCTCTGGGTGCTCCGGTTTCCTCCCACAGTCCAAAGATGTGCAGGCTAGGTGGATTGGCCATGCTAAATTGCCCGTAGTGTTCAGATGGCTTTAGGTGGCCTATAGAGATATGGGTCTGGGTGGGATGCTCTGAGGGTCGGTGTGGACTTGTTGGGCCGAAGGGCCTGTTTCCACACTGTAGGGATTCTATGAATATCACTGAGCAGGCGGACATGTTGCCAATGCTTTTTTGTTTTATCTTGCACTCATCAGGACAAACACAAGAATGCCAAAATTCAAACTATCATTACAATTTGTACTTCAGGAAGAGAGACTTAGATTGGTTAGCAACACCTTGGCCAATCAATCAGCATTCTTTATTCCTGGACATATAAACATATGAATTAGCCGATTAGGTCTTTTGAACCTGTTGCACAATTTAATAAGATCATGGTTGATCTGTTTATATCTCAAATTCTACTTTCTACAGTTGCAGAATCCTCTAAGATAATCGTTTTTCCCCACCTTTGTTCTGAAAGATCACCCCCTAATTCTGAGCTCACCCACAAGAAACATCCTTCGAGCAAACACCTTGTTAAACACCATGATCTTATATACTTTAATTAAGTCCCCTCTCATTCTTCTAAAATCTTCTAAATTCTAACAGTGGAAACAAGCCCAATCTGTACAACTTATTCTTACATTAAAGAAACACTCATTCTGGGTAAACCTCCTCTGAACTACCTCCTGTATTATGTTGCTCTGATGATTTGAAATTTTGTATTCTTGCATTTGTCCTGATCAGCGCAAGATTGAAAGCAACATGTACTTATTTTCACATTACCAATAATTAACTCGATCAACATCAATATAAAAAAAAACTTTTGATCACTTTGCTGTTTGCAGGAGCTCGTTTTGTTTTTTACATTAAGACAATGGCTACATTTCACAAGTACTCAAATGATCAGTCAAGCCCTTTGGAACATTCCAACATTATAAAAAAAAGCTATATAAATGCAAATCATTCTTTAATAGGCTAGAGAAACCTAAACTTCCAAGAATTAAGGAGGGATTGTGTTGGTAGAGATACGTAAAACATTGAGCAGAATCAAAAGGTTTAATCCTAGAAATTAATTGCAAACTCACAACACAGTGTAATGAATATGGAAACAAACTGGTAACAGGCACCTTCAATACTGAACCTCTTCACAAAGAGCAAATATGTGGAACAGCCTGGGGTGGGCCAGGACAGATCAAAAACATTTGGAATTGTCCTCACAGCCACATGTTGCTGCGAAGACGCTATAGAAACTGATCTGAGATTCTACTGATAGGCAGTGATGAAAAGGGGAAGCAAGAGGCTTGTGTGGAGCATAAAACCAGAAAGTATGGGTGGGGCCAAATGGTCTGCTGTGTTGTAAAGAGTGTGCAGTTTTATCAGCTGCAAAGTGTAGGTGTGAGTTGAAAGAGGCATGAGGGATAACTTTTTTTTTTAAAACACACAGAGTGTGGCTCGTGTGTGGAATGAAGTGCTAGAGGAAGTGGTGGATATAGGTAGTTATAACATTTAAAGACATTTGGATAAGTTTATGAATAAGAAAGGTTTGGAGGGATATGGGCCAAACGCAGGCAGATGGCTATAGGGGCATAACTGCAAAGTTTGCTACTGATAAAAACTTGGAACTGCAATAAACAACAAGAAGAATGGTAACAGACTTCAGTAGGGCATAGGCATACTGGTGAAATGGGCAGACATATGGAAGATAAAATTTAATGCAGAGATGTGTGAAATGAGTCATTTTAGTAGGATGCATGAGGAAAAGTGAACTAAATGGTACAATTTTAAAGGGAGTGGGCAAACAGAGAAGCCCAAAGATGTGCATAAATTGGTGCCAATGAACATAGCAGGACAAGTTGAGAAGGTTGTAAAAACACATATAATGTCCTTGCTTCAATTAATAGAGTACAAAAGCAAGGAAGCTATGCTAAATCTTTCTAAAATTAGATAGTCTTCAACTGGAGTATTATCTTCAATGCTGGGCATTGCTCTTTAGGAAGAATGTCAAGGCCTTGGGAGAGCATACAGTAGAGTTTTCTGGGGAGTGATGGTGGAGTGGCAATTTCACTGGACTACCAATCCAGAACCATCAGTTAATATTTTGGGGACATGGATTTAAATCCCACCATGGCAGATGGTGAAATCTGCACTCAAAAAATGTGGCATGTAAAAATTCATCATGTAACCACTGTTGATTGTTGTAAAACCCCATCTGGTTCCCTTCAGGGAAGAAATCTGTCATCCTTACCCAGTCTGGCCTACATCTCACTCCAGACCCAAAGCAATGTGGTTAACTCTTAACTGCCCTCTAGGCAAACAGGGATGCACATTAAATGCTGACCCAACCAGCGCTGCCCACATCCCATGATGGAATATCTTAAAAAATTACCAGAATGGTTCCAGGAAGGAGAGACTTCAGGCAACTGCAAAATCCTGCAGGTGCTGGAAATATGAAATAAAAGCGTAAAGTGCTGGAGAAAGTTAGCCTTTCTGGCAGCATCTGTGGAGAAATAGAGTTAACGTTTCAAGTCTAACACCACTCTTTTTCTCTTCCTTGACAGCCTGACAACTGTTTCTCTGCCCTAGCAGCCAAAACCCCTCCCTGTGATTCCCCCTCATTCAACTGTACCTTGGTCAATCACAAATCCAGGCCTCGGCAGGGCACAATGCCAGACACAGTGGTAGCAGCAATCTCTCTGATGAAAGCCCGCTGTTGCTTAGTTAAGTGCCTGATTGGCATTTAATCATAGAATCACTACAGTGTGGAGGCAGGCCATTCGGCCCATCGAGTCCACACCAACCCTCTGAAGAGCATCCAACCCAGATCCACCCCTCTACCCCATCACAGTAACCCTGCATTTCTCATGGCTAACCCAGCTGGCCTACACATCCCTGGACACTATGAACAATTTCCCATGGCTAATCCACCTAACCTGCCACATCTTTGGACTGTGGGAGGAAACTGGAGCACCCGGAGGAAACCCACACAGACACGGGGAGAACGTGCAAACTCCACACAGACAGTCGCCCGAGGGTGGAATCAAACCCGGGTCCCTGGCGCTGTGAGGCAGCAGTGCTAACCACTGTGCTACTTGCCCACAACAAGCAACATGGATCACCAGATAATCTGTTTTTATGAAGTTGCTTGAGAGATACATATTGATTCTGATACCAGAAGAGCTCCCCTTCAAGATAGGGTTTCAAGCGTACCTAAGATCGCAACGAAGGCTTCAGTTTAACATCCCCTGTGCAATGGGGTACCTCAGACAATGCAGCATTCTCTCAGTACTGCAGTGAAGTGCCAGTCATGATTTTTGTGCTCAGGTCCTGGAGTGGGATATGAACTCAGAACCATGCAATGCAAGTACCTTCTAGACCATGGCTGTATTTGTTCTTGGCTCTCAGGCCAGGGGAAACAGTCTCCCACCGCTTACTCTGTTAAACTCTCTCAGAATTTTATACATTTCAATCAGATTAACTTATGTTCTTCTAAACAGCAGGGGTAGTCAGTACTCCAGGACATTGCAGCTGAATGATTTGCCATCCTGGCTCACTGATAGAAGAGCAGACCAACCGAACCGTGGCTCAAGATTAAGGCTTGGTTGAAGAAGTGGATTTTAAAGAGAGATCAAAGGAGCACAGGAAACCAGAAGCAGAGGCCTTATGAGGAAATTCCAGAGTGATAAGCCTCGTGGGCTAAAGGCAAAGTAAAGGTCGTGGGGTGGTTGCATTATAGACTAAAAGTCAGAATGAGCGTGTGTTCAGGACAAGAA
>NW_025975000.1:0-8180 GCF_021869965.1 Rhincodon typus
TGTGTATGTAAAATTGTGTGTGTAAAACTGTGTGTGTGTGTAAAACTGTGTGTGTGTGTGTAACTGTGTGTGTGTGTAACTGTGTGTGTGTGTGTGTGTGTGTGTGTGTGCATGTGTGTGTGTGTAAAATTATGTGTGTGTGTGTAAAATTGTGTGTGTGTATGTAAAATTGTGTGTGTAAAACTGTGTGTGTGTGTAAAACTATGTGTGTGTGTGTGAAACTCTGTATGTTTGAAACTGTGTGTGTGTCTAAAACTGTGTGTGTGTAAAACTCTGTCTGTGTGTGTGTGAGTGTAAAACTGTGTGTGAGTGTAAAACTGTGTGTGTGTGTGTGCGCGTGTGTGTGTGTGAGAGAGAAACTTTGTGTGTTTGTGTGTAAAACTGTGTTTGTATGTGTGTGTGTGTAAAACTGTGTGTGTGTGTGTAAAATGTGTGTGTGTGTAAAATGTGTGTGTGTGTGTGTGTGTGTGTGTGTGTGTGTGTGTGTGCACAAAATATTCTTCTCTCTCATTCTCCTGATTTCAGCAAAGAGGCCATTTCAGGACAAGAAGAATTTGGTTTAAGAGGAGGGAGAGCAAGAGGAAGTGAGTTGAAAGTTACTCTTAGACTCTTAGACATTTTATAAACCTGTGAGTAGAACATTTCTTTTTGACTGCATTAATGCTGCTTTGTCGTGATGTTGCAAGTGACTTTTATTCATCAAATCTAACAGGTTTTGGTTAGCTATTTCATTGATCTTAAATCCACATTCCAATCGTCTGATGGCAAATAGCCATGAAATGAAAAGCTTTGCGAGTTTTTTTTTTGTTTTTGCAAAATGCATTTTTCAGCCCTTTTTCTTGGCACTGCGCCAACTCCTCTCCAGTTTCCTGCCAGCGTTGGAATTGGCCAGTTTCTGTTTCCACTCAGCTGTCCCATCAGCTGGGAGCTGTGGAGAGTGGTCCTTGCTGAACATGTTCAGAAGCCATTCTCTGTTGCTGGAGGCTCAGAACAAACCTCTTGCACTTGTGGAAAGGCACAAACAATGCTGCAAATAAATAAGGAGTGTTCCTTCTGCAGACTAACTTTCTTTTAAAAATTGTTGACAGGTGTCACCAGGCCAGCATTTATTGCCCATACCCAATTGGGCTGCCTTCTTGAATCACTACAGTCCATGTGCTGTAGGTAGACCCAGAATGCCCTTATGGAGGGAATTCCAGGATTTTATCCAATCAACACTGAAAGGACAGTGGTATATTTCCAAGTCAGGATGGAGAATGACTTGGAGCGGAGCTTGCAGGTGGTGTTGTTCCCATGTATCTGCTGCCCTTGTCCTTCTAGATGTAAGTGGTCGTTGGCTTAGAAACTGCTTTCCGAGGAGCCTTGGTGAGTTGCTGCAGTGCATCTTGTAGATAGTACACACTGCTGCTACTGAGCATCAAAGTTGGATAGTGAGTGCAACAACAGGAACACTGAAGAAGCTCGAGAAGTTGGAGAGGGTATGGAAAAGGAAAATGGAGAGGGTACCAGGATGTTGCCTGGTATGGGGGATTTTCGCTATGAAGAAATGTTGGATGGACTCAGTTGGTTTTCACTGGAATGTAGAGGTTGAGGAGCAACCTAATAGATGTTTATAAGATTGTGAATAGCATGGATAGGTTGGAAAGTATGATGCTTTTGGAGAGTTCAATTACAAGAGGACACAGGTTCAAGGTGCTGGGGATGGGGGAGTTTTAAAAGAGATGTGCGAGGAAAGATTTTCACACAGAGGGTGGTGAGTGCCTGGCACACACTGCCAGAGGAGGTGGTGGAAGCAGACACAATAGCAGCATTTAAGAAGCACCTGGATGAATACATGAATAGGAAGGGATAGGGATCCTGTAAGTGAACAGTTTTAGTATGGAAGGGCAAAACATGTCAACACAGGGTTGGAGGGCCGAAGGGCCTGTTCCTGTGCTGTATTGTTCTTTGTTCTTTTATAGGCTAATATGCATCATCACCATCTTGTATGCAAAGTATCTTTTGCCTCAAAAGATATTGCACAACAACCTGTTGTTGATTATATAGTCCCCATAGAGACTGGTTACTAGTTACAAAGAAATCCAAATTTCCATGTGATAGCTGAAAGCAAGAGTTTACATTTTAAGACTTTTATTGTAACAAACAGATTAAAACATTTTTGATGATACAATATTATTGTGGGCAACTTATACTTTAGACTACAGAACAGAGCTTTGCCTTTTACATTTAACGCAGGAATAATTCTTATATTGCTTAAGTAGTAACTCAGTCTTTCCAGAGTCAATCCAAAGTGATTCTTAGCCCCTAGAGGATTCACTTCTGTCCCTTTTGTCTCCCACATGGGTTAAAATTTACCTAAGAACAGTTCATGTTGAGAATTTCCTGTAGCACAATATGGTGGAAAATGGAGAGGGTACAGGATGTTGCCTGATATGGGCGATTTTCGCTATGAAGAAATGTTGGATGGACTCATATAGCACAAGTTAGGCAAATCCTCCCGTCTCATTTCAAAATTGAAATGCCAGGTCCCACCCACACCCCGGCACAATGAATGATGTACATAGTGCTCCCTTTTTTCCAAGTTCTAGCAGACTATATGTCTCTGAGTTTCAGGATATCCTAGAAATATTTTTCCTCTTAAGACTACGTCCAGGGCAAAATGCATCACATGGATCTTATATGCAGGTAGAAATGCTGAATAGCTATTGTAGCGAATTGTATAGAGTAGGAGTTCCCCGATTGATTGGGGCTAATAATCTGATCCAATCAGGGAACCCAGGCTGACAGATGTATACAGGAGTGTCTGGGATACTGTTCACTCTGAGACCTGGCTCCATGGGAGCTGGATCAGCAACAAGGACTTTCCACATATAAATAAAGGGTGATTTGGTGATAGGATACTGGCCTCTGTGGCTTTATTTCAGCTATCTTTAAGACTCAACTCTCATCATCTTGGAAGTAAATAGACTATTTAGAGCATAACTGATTGCAACATTCACCACATCTTCCTGGGGCTTTAGAGACTACCAGTCTAACCATTGTAAATATAGATTCTGCTACCATTATCTCCAAGTGTGATCTACTTCCATCCATTCATGACTGAGTTTTGTGGGGTCAAACAAGTCAATGTCATTCCACTGAAGCTCTTCTCCATCCTCCCCACTGCAATGCTTCAGCTCGGCTGGTTACACACATTGCAACATCAGTCAATGACTTTCTCCAACAAAAGAGAATGTAACAAGATAACAAATCAGATTTCTGAAGAAGGGTCCAGACCCAAAACGTCAGCCTTCCTGCTCCTCTGATGCTGCCTGGCCTGATGTGTTCATCCAGCTCTACACCTTGTTATCTCAGACTCCAGCATCGGCAGATCCTACTATCTCTCAGAGAATGTAACAATCACCTTTGACATTTAATGACATTACCATCACTGAATTTCCCTCTGTCAACATCCTGGTGGTTACCATGGACCAGAAACTGAACTGGACTAGCCATGTAAACATGTAGCTACAAGAGCAGGTCAGAGGCTAGGAATCCTGCAGTTAGGAGCTCACCTCCTGACTTCCCAGAATCAGTGTACAAGGTGGATGGTGTCACAATAATGTCACTGGTTTGGTGATTCAGAAACCCAGGCTAACTTTCTGGGGAATAAAAACAGTTCTGAAGAAGAGTTAAACTGGACTCAAAGTATTAACTCTGTTTCTCTCTCCACAGATGCTGCTAGATCTACTGAGCCTCTCCAGTGTACTGT
Source organism: Rhincodon typus (assembly GCF_021869965.1). Taxonomy (NCBI): domain Eukaryota; kingdom Metazoa; phylum Chordata; class Chondrichthyes; order Orectolobiformes; family Rhincodontidae; genus Rhincodon; species Rhincodon typus. The sequence goes on from NW_025975000.1 coordinate 3,752, forward strand.
GTTACTTTAAGACACTGGATATATGGCTTTGAATCCCACCATGGCATATGGTGAAATTTGAATTTAATATAAATCTGGAATAACAGTTGGCCAAAAGATGACTGTAAACCTATTGTCCATTAAAAAAAACACATCTGGTTCTTTAATTTACTTCTTTAGGGAAAGAAATCTGCCATCCTTACCCAACAGCAATGTGGTTGATTCTCAACTGCCGTGTGACCAATTGTGATGGACAATACATGATTGCCCATACCCCATGACTGATTTAATTTAAAAAAGGAGTGTGATAGAATACTCCCGCTTTGCCTGATGAGCACAGCTCCAACAATACTCAAGAAACTTTTTTTTTAATTCATTCATGGGGTAAGGGTGTCGCTGGCCAGGCAGCATTTATTGCCCAGAGGGCACTTAAGAGTTAACCACATTGCTGTGGGTCTGGAGTCACATGTAGGCCAGACCAGGTAAGGATGGCAGGTTCCTTCCCTAAAAGACATTAGTGAACCAGATGGGTTTTTCCAACAATTGACAATGGATTCATGGTCATCATTAGATTTTTAATTCCAGATATTAATCGAATTCAAATTCTACCATCTGCCATGGCAGGATTCAAACCTGTGTCCCCAGAACATCATCTGGGTCTCTGGATTAACAGTCCAGCAATAATACCATTAGGCCATCACCTCCCCCTAGTTGACATCATCCACGAAAAGCAGCCCACTTGATTGGCACCACAATCACAAAAATCCACTCCCTCCACCACCGACGCTCAGTAGCAGCAGTGTGTACTATCTAAAAGATGCACTGCAGAAATTCACCAAAGATCCTCAGACAGCATCTTCCAAACCCACGACCACTTCCATCTAGAAGGATAAGTGCAAGTTCAATTCTGGTCTCCCCACTATAGGAAGGATGTTGTGAAACCTGAAAAGGTTCAGAAATGATTTACAAGGATGTTACTGGGGTTGGAGGATTTGAGCTAAAGGGAGAGTTTGAATAGGCTGGGGCTATTTTCCCTGGAGCATCAGAAGCTGAGGGATGACCTTATAGAAGTTTATAAAATCATGAGGGGCATGGATAGGGTGAATAGTCAAAGTCTTTTCCCCAGGGTAGTGTAGTCCAAAACTACAGGGTATAGGTTTAAGGTGAGAGGGGAAAGGTTTAAAGGGGACCTAAGGGGCAACTTCCTCATACAGAGGGTGGTGCGTGTATGGAATGAGCTGTCAGAGGAAATGGTGGAGGCTGGTACAAATACAACATTTAAAAAACATCTGGATGGGGATATGAATAGGAAGGGTTTAGAGGGATATGGGCCAAATGCTGGCAAATGGGACTAGATTCATTTAGGATATCCAGTCAGCGTGGATGAGTTGGACCCAATGGTCTGTTTCTGTGCTGTACATCTCTATGACTCTGTGACTGTATGGCAGCACATACTTGGGAACACCATCCCCTGCAAGTTCCTCTCCAAGCCTCTCACCGTCCTGACTTGGAAATGTATCGCAGTTCCTTCAGAGTTGTTGAGTCAAAATCCTGGAATTTCCTCCCTTAGGGCATTGTGGGCCAATCCCAAGTTTCACTAATTGTTCATCGTGTTTCTTGCAGCGTGAATGTATCTCCATCCATGTTGGCCAGGCTGGTGTCCAGATGGGCAATGCCTGCTGGGAGCTGTACTGTTTGGAGCATGGGATCCAGCCCGATGGTCACCGACCTGATGCGAAAAATGCAAGTGAGGTTGATGACTCCTTTGACACCTTCTTCTGTGAGACACTAACCGGGAAACACGTGCCCAGGGCAATCTTTCTGGACCTGGAGCCAACTGTGATCGGTAATGGGGAGCATTGGCCTTTCCAACACTTGACTGGAGTTTTCACATGAGTACTTTTCTGCAACCTGCTGCCTACTAGGGAATTGGGAGCAGATTGAGTGAGGAACTTTCAGTGGTGAACTGGATAAAGAAAGGGATAAAGGTTTGCAGGGTTATGAGGAAAACTGAGGGAAGAATTGGGATTTTCTTTCAAACAGCCAGCAGAGGAATAATACTGCTATCATTCTAACACTTGCTGCAAGATTCCCGAATCTTGACTGGAAGCATTCCTTCTCCGAAATTCTGCTCATCTTTGAATCTCCAAGTGTTGGAAGAGCACTTCTCAGGAGCAGTAATTGGAATGGTGATGTCCTTCTACAAAGCAGAAAGGAAGATTGGCATAAGCAGCCATCAAAGGCTTGATCCACGCCCACAATTAATACCAATCAGTGTTTATTACTCACTTTGCGCTGAGGTTAAACATCAAATGTTGAAACTGGCTCAGGACAAGAGGAATGTGGTTGGAGATGGAAATTATTTTGATCCATTTTAAATTCTTCCTCCAATCAGATGCAACTATATTGAATTGGCATGAGGTGAAATGCAGCAAAGTTGCTGTAATTCATTGTGGAATGATATAGCGCAGGAGAGGCTGAATTGCCTGTGCAGACTCTTTGAAAGATTTGTCCAATTAGTCCCATTCCCTGCACATTGCCCATTAGGAAGGATATCATTAAGTTGGAGCGGGTTCAGCAGAGATTTACCAGGATGTTGCTGGGTGTGGAAGGTGTGAGTTATAAAGAAAGGCTGGATAGGCTGAAGCTATTTTCACTAGAGCATAGGTGATTGAGAGGCGACCTGATAGAAGTTTATAAAATAATGAGGGGTATAGATAGGGTTAATAGTAGTTGTCTTTTCCCTAAGATGGTAAATTTCAAGACTGGGGGAGGGGCAAATTTTTAAGGTGAGAGGAGAGAGATTTAAAAAAGACATGAGGGACAAATTTTTTACACAGAGGGTGGTTCGCATGTGGAATAAAGTAGTGGATGTGAGTACAATTAGAACATTTAAAAGACACTTGAATAATTACATGAATAGGAAAGGTTTGGAGGGATACGGGCCAGGAGCAGGCTGGTGGGTCTAGTTTTGTTTAAGATTATGTTCGGCATGGACGGTTGGACTGAAGGGTCAGTTTCTGTGCTGTATTACCCTATGACTGTACATCCTGATGATAAATTATCTTTTTGAAATTAAAAATTGAATTGAGTTTGCTTCTTTCAAGCAGCAGTTATTCCTCCAATCTCACCATTATTTTTGTTGAATACACTGTCAGGTTACTGGCTAACTTCCCAGTGGAAATAGTTTCACCTTCCTTACTCCGTTAAAACCCTTCAATGATTTTGAATGTCTCTGTTAAATCTCTACTTAACCCTCTGTGCCCTGAGGGGAACAGTCTCAGCTTCTTCACTCTCGCCGCCTGAGAGCACAGATGTGGTGGCCATTGTAACTTATTGCACTGTTTCGATTCTAGATGAGGTGCGCACTGGTCCCTATCGTCAACTGTTCCACCCTGAGCAGCTCATCACCGGGAAGGAAGATGCTGCCAATAACTACGCCCGTGGACACTACACCATTGGCAAGGAGCTGATTGACCCTGTCTTGGCTAGAGTTCACAAGTTGGTATGGATGTTGATATTTAAAACTCAGCTTGTATAGTCATTTTAAGATTTCTGAGAAATGCTGTTTTGACCCAACGCTTAAAAAAAAGAGTAAAAAAAGAGCACAGAACTGTGGATGATGGAAATCAGAAGGAATCTGAACATTCTGAAGAGGGGTCACCGGACCCGCAACGTTAGCTCTGAATTCTCTCCACAGATGCTGCCAAACCTGCTGAATTTTTCCAGCAATTTCTGATTTTGTTTTAAAAAGTTTCTGACCCTTAAAAAAAAGCAGTCCTCTTCATTGAACTGAAAACCAAAAACCCATTTATCTCTTTTTTAATATCCAATATCTCATTAATAATATATACTATAGTATAGACCATCAACAATACAGGCATTCCTGTAGTGTAAGTCACTGCATTGACATCTAAACCTTAGGGGCCTGATAATGTAACATTTCTCCTGTTTGGGAAATTACACTTCTCTATCTTTCTCATTTCCTCACTCAGGCTGACCAATGCACAGGTCTTCAAGGTTTCCTGGTCTTCCATAGCTTCGGTGGAGGCACTGGCTCAGGATTCACCTCTCTGCTGATGGAACATCTCTCAGTCGACTATGGCAAGAAGTCCAAGCTGGAGTTTTCCATCTATCCAGCTCCCAGGATCTCCACAGCTGTGGTGGAACCTTACAACTCCATCCTGACCACTCACACCACACTGGAACACACTGATTGTTCCTTCATGGTGGACAATGAAGCCATCTATGACATCTGCCACAAACACTTGGACATCGAGCGTCCAGGCTATATCAACCTGAACCGTCTGATCGGGCAAATTGTGTCATCAATCACAGCTTCTCTCCGTTTTGACGGAGCTCTCAATGTTGACTTGACAGAATTCCAAACTAACTTGGTGCCTTATCCACGTATCCATTTCCCTCTGGCTACCTATGCCCCAGTCATCTC